>NC_090236.1:47279153-47439823 GCF_024489055.1 Chanodichthys erythropterus
GAAGGAAAGAGAGAAGGCAAGTAGCAAACTCACAACCAGTCCTAAGCCAGCACGGAAATCAGTTTCATCATCTGTTACGAACTCCATAAACACAAACGAAGCCGTAACACAAAGAGCGACACATTTTGACATGTGCCGCCCGGAGTCCCGTCTCCTGCTCCCACAAACACCACAAAGTCATCAGTTAAGTCAGAGAGGAAGATTGTTTATTTCTTAAACAGGTTTAAAGAGTGGCTGGAAGTCCGTGGGTCGGCCAAAATAACAAACAAAAGATAAAGAGCTACCTATTTTTAAATATCTTCCCTAGAACAAAGATAACAAAAGAAAAACATAGACTTACCTCCCTACTAACAGAATAAACAGGAGAAAAAGAATAACCAAACAAAAAGGGCCTTCCACTAACAAATGGTTTGTCAAGGAAAAGGCAGTTGAACAATTACCAGCCTATACCGCTAACAATTCATTCTTCACACCAGAATGTAGTTTAAAGGCTAGTCCAGCAGCGTCACGCACACTCGCTGGTTCTACAACAGGAAGCAGGAGAGGGAACCCGTCAAACAGTCTTCCCTCAAGATTTTTATCCAGCAACCGATTCGCGACTCCACCCACACACACAGCTGCACCTGTTCACATACAATTAACAGAGCACAGAGGGAGAGCGAGAAAGAGAGAGAGAACACTTACACAAAACAATGTTACACTTCAGATACGTAACATACGATCTAAGATTGAGAAACGGCAGTATACTTGCATTGGTTGCGTGTGTCGAATTTCAGGGTAGCGCTGGTGCAGTTTGTTGGCTTCCTCCGTTCCGCGGGAAGGTTTGAACTGAGGACTTGAGAGTGAGTTTCGCTGGAAGATGGCGGTCCCGAGGCTGAGCGCGATGGCAGCGCGTGGTCACCGGAGATGTCCGGGAAAAACGTGCACGAGATGCTCGTGAGACAATTGGGAGAGAACACACAAGAAATTGTGCGTCTTTGCTTTTATGACAGATAAGCCGACACACCTCCTTGAGGTGGGGTAGCCAATAACATGGGTGCAAAGTTGGCGGGAAAGCTTTCCCTTTGTTTGGCCTCACGACTTAATCCAATGATTTATGACTATCAGATCAGATCTCCAAATGGAGTGTGTTCTTCACAGTATCATTAAACACATAGAAAAATGCATTTGTCAGCTGTGTGACATATCTCAGTGGATAGCTTGTGTCTGGAGCTTTACGGAGAGACCTAACTCGATAGGTCAGAAAGGCATAGGAGAGAAGTTATGGTTTACAGACAAAATTATATCGTTAAAATGCACACTAGCACAAATACACTCATTTAAACACTAGGAAACATGCATAGGCCCTAAAATACTACGTGATGGATATATTTCAGCATAGCTGTATTTCACATATACAGTCAAAAATGTATGATTGTGTGTTTCTATATGTGTCTGTGTGTGTGTTTTTGTGTGTCCCTGTGTGTGTGGGGTGTTGGAATGTGGATCTGGTAAGTCTCTGGGGGGGGTGCTCCTTTTAAAGTCACCAAAGTGAGGAAGTTGCACCTTTCTGTTTATCCTCGCAGGTCCACAAAAGTGTCAAGTGGGCTCATCTTTGGCAGATCTGTTCAGAGCCGCGATGAGGTTTTACAACCCAGTCCAGCATGCTAAAAGCGTTCTGAACATACCAAAGTTTATTGATTATCCTGATACGTGTGCATACGCTACAGATTCCCCCTTTCGGCCAACGAAGTTCCTGTGCGGACTTCGTTGGACGGTAACCAAGTTCGATGGCACATGGATCCGGATGGTCACGCAGCAGGTGGTTCCTACTGGTCCTTGAGGGAGGGCAGATAAGCACCTGTCCATGGATTCTTGCATCCCTTTGATCCCTTGGGATAGGATGAAGGCCAGGCCAGTGAGTACTTGATTGCCATGGAGAGGCAACGGGTTGTGTTGGCAGGAGTCCAAGCTTGGGCTTTAGGTGAGCTGGTCAGGACAGGCAGTTGTGAGAGTGCTTGGAGGGCTGCATCAATAGGAGTACTGTCACTTAGCTGGGACCCCCCTTTGTCAATCCTCAGTTCCATTCCTGGATCTAAGGTGTGATGGTGATCCCTGGGGGAAGATGGGATTTCCAGTTCTGACTGGTCCTCTTTGCTTGAGAGACAGTGCACCGCCAGTGGGCTCCGATGACTGGGGTGTGAGGCTTGGCCTCGGCAGGGCAGCGTGTGTCGCTGGTCATGAGCTGCAACCGGCCCATTCCTTCAGTGTGGTTTCTGAGGAAGAGCTGGTTTGGGCAGAAGGACTGAAAGTCTTTGGTGAAACTACGCCTGCAAAAGTCGGGAGCCAGGCACAGCCGTGGGTTGCTGTTGTGGTGGGCTACCACATCTGAGGTGTGTTTCTTGGCATGGGTGTTACATTGCCACCACCTGATATTGACCTTGTCTTTGGGTCTGGAGATGTTATCTCGTTCACCACTGGGTAGATTGAGAAGGACGGCCACCTCATTCTGCTCAGGGTCGACGTGCAGTAGGATGGCAGCACCCAGGGAGTCAGTGAGGTGGGCTGGAACAGTCTTGGTGGGTCTGCCAGTAGCAAAGTCCAGCACACTTTGTGTAGGATACTGAGGGATCCTATTCATAGCCACTCTGTCCATAGAGACGCTAACTTCTCGCAGCAGGTCTGTCATCAGAGCTATGACCAGCTGATTTTGGGCAAAGTCATTTGGGAAGGCTGTAAACAGTTGTTTCATTGAGTTCGCCGTTTGGATCAGCAGGAAGCGGTGATTACAGAGAACCACCACAATACCTTTCCGGGATTTGCAGGTGATTTGTAGGGTTTGGCTCTGTGTTGCGAGTTGTTCTTTCAGTTGTAGGTGGAGCTTGTTGCGATGCTGATGAGGGGAGCAGGCTGTGATGAGACTCGAATCTCCTGGTTGGTACAGGTGCAATGGCAGTGGCACCTGCCATGCCATCAGTAGTTCCGTGGGGAACACCTGAGTTGACTCCTGTATGGTGTCTGTGATGGCCATGAGCATCAGAGGAGGTTTTGCAGTCCAGTCTTTCTGGTCGACTGACCGTGGAAACGTGACTCCTCTGTTTTGCAGTGGAGCTCGATGATTTGCGTTTGCAGTCTGGACGTGATGGCAAACTTGACATCCTCTGGCGTGCTCTGCCGCATCTTGCTGCAAGCTGGGCCAGTGCGCCACTTGTTTTAATGTCTCATGCGTGATTCTGGTGCCATGGTGTTTGGCACATGGTGTGTTGTGGGTGTATATCCGTTCACCCCCCTTTTGGCCCTGTGGCAGTGCAAGCTTTGGCGCTGTGAGGACATCAGGGACATATTGTAGAAAGTTTACTCCCACACGCAGCATGTGGTTGGTCTCATGTAGTTGTTTGTGGCCAGGGACCGTCATGGGACCAGATGCCGTGAACGGGAGGTTGGAGGGGTATGAGTGGTGGTGCAAAACATTTCGCATGGAAGTGTTGGCAAGTTTGGTTGTCAGTGGCAGTGGCAGTAAGGCGGGAAATGTTGCAGGAACAGTCCGCTGGCTGCGGGTTGTTGTTGTCACACTAAGGGTGGGTGAATGGGGTGGGTGTGACCATTGCTTGTTATGCAGGGTGCCAGTCTTGGCAAGGGCATTAGTTTGGTCGTTCACGCCTTTGTCACGCCCTGGTTGCTTTAAGCGTCTTTTCACCTTTTCCCCGTAAGTGATCGTGTTGTGTGCTTGGGTGAGGTGATCACGTGTCTGGAACAGGTGTTGATGTTTCACCTGCTTGTTGCATGCAGTCTTTAAACCAGTTTGTTTCCAGCCCAGAAGACGGCATGTGAAACAAGGTCTGGCATAGTGTGAGTCTGTGCACCTGAGTTCTCTGGTGTTATGGACAGAGGAGACTTGAAGAGTTATGAGGGTAGCTGCTGCTTCACCATACTGACATGATTGGGGACCCCACCTGCCATTCTGTGATTGGCAGGGTTGGTCGCTTAACCATCGTACCCCTGCACTTGCCTGTAGGATGCCCTCATGGATGTAGGAACGTCCCTCGACGTAGGCCATGGGCATTCCTTGGCACGCATTCTCTTTGAGGTACCTGTGACAGGTTGGTCGCTGTTGTTGGGGTACCATTATCTCAAGTGTCAATGCTGGTGTGCTGTTATAGCCGTTTTGGCAGGCAGCTGAATCTCCGCTCTGTGCAGACTTGTGCTTTCTGGCACGTCGTGGCAGTGGCACCTGCTGGTTCAGCCTCCTGAAGTCGCTGGTGGGTCGTCACTTGCTGTCTGGTTTGACAATGGACCAGGTAGGGACTGAATAGGTGCTGTTGCATGGGCAGATAACACCTTTTCCTTCTGTTGAATGAACAACCTCCTGTACTGGTTCATGTGGGGCGATGTGACCTTCGTACTGCCTGATTAAGGTGGGAGGAGCATTTGGGTGTGTTGCACTATGCACTGTGTGAAGTTTAGTGAGACCACAGCATAAAAGGTCTTTGTCAAATGTCACTTTGAATTTGTGCAAGACATTTCTGAGTCTTTGACAGTCTGCATCATTCTTTAGCGCACTTGCATCTTTCTGGATCTGTTGGCCTTTAGGCTCAAACCTTGGGAAGGGCTCCTCTGTTGTGGTGTTAGCTGTCAGGTTGGCTGTCAGAGGTGCAGCGCTTTCCTGAGTTTCACAGGCAGGCTGGGTAGCGACTGTGGGTACTGCAAGGTGTTTGTCCTCCATCAGCTCCGTTCTGTGCACCTGTTCTGTGGGTACCAGTTTGATGGAAGTGATGGAGATGCTCTTGAAGGATGCTGTGAAACTTGTGTTGCTTAAGCTTTCTTCTGGGACCATGGCAGCTGGTATTAAGTTAATGACTGTTAACTTGCGTTCAAAGTCATAGGGGCCGTGGTCCATTATCCATTCTAGATGGTGGGCTTTGGGAATGCTGATGTCTGTGACCATGCATTCGTTGAGCCAGCTGTGAACTACGTAGGGTGACACTTCAGTTAGCAGTGTGGCTTTTAGAGCAAGTCCAAGTTCCACGCCTTCAGGTGACAGTGTGAAGGAGCCCAGCATGTGGCTTAGGGTTTGACCACATTGCCTGTTGAGCCAAACAGCACCCCCTTTGGTGTAAGGTGGTACTACCGTTTCCTGTGCGTGGAGCCAAACAGCACCCCCTTTGGTGTAAGGTGGTACTACAATTTCCTGTATGTTGATCCAAACAGCACCCCCTTTGGTGTAAGGTGGTACTACAGGTTCCTGTATGTTGATCAGGATGCAGACCTGTTGGATAGTCTGGCCTGACAGGAAGTTGGCAGTGTTGACAGGAACAACAGGAAGCTGTACAGTCATCGTGGCCCACAACAACTCATTTGCACTGTCCGTATGAGCATTAGAGTGCAACAGGAGGTCTGGAAGAACCAGGAAGTGATGGGTTAAATGCCGGTTGTTCCATTTGAAGTTCAAAACGCAGATGTCCTTGACAGTCATCATGGTTGGCAGACGAAAGTCTAGTGGAAAGTGTGTTTGCTTGTTGACAAATGGGAGGTCCGGTGTTCCTTCACTGAGAGCACTTAACAGCGTGTGGCTGAAGGCTGAGTTTTCTGCCCACAGTGTGAGAATAATGTCTGTTGTAGTTACATCATTCAGCTGTGAGTCTGTCGTGACCTTGGAGCAGAGAGAGTTACAGTCTATGGTGAGTTGAAGTACGCCGGGTGGCGAACTTGAACTGTGCTCTGAGCCGGGGTTCCCGCGGTTAGCTGGGAGATTTCCCGCGACCTCTGTGACCTGACCGTCTGGCTCAGGTGGTCTGGGTGACTGGGAAGGCAGAAGTTCACACACTTGAGCCCAGATTTTCAGCGGTCTGGCATTCAATAAGGGCTCAAAACAGTCTAGCAGCTCTTTGTGAGTGAACCAGGGAAACGTGTCCATTTGCGCTACACACACAGGAGGTGCCAGGCTCACTCAACCAAAGGGGTGGTGCATGGGAGCTGTGTGTTCAAGGTGGACCTCATTTGGACTGTGCGACTGCACATTCAGCTCACATCTTTGTGACTTGAGAGTCTGGCTTTGTCTTTCAGCTTCATTTCTCAGTCTTTCAAAAAGGTAAGGACATGTTTCTGGGCAGTGGTCGGAGACTGTGTAACTGGTTTGATTTTCTACAGTCTTTTCAGGAGCAGTGTTCTGCTTGGAGTGAGCTTCGTCAACCAAGTTTTGCAGCTGCTGAGTAGACATACTGCGTGAGCAGGCCAAGGCTGCCAGGTGATCACTCACCACAGGGTGCAGCTCTCGGAGAAGCAGAGTGTTGAAGATGAAATCTTCCTCCATCGCTGGCTGACCACATGCTCTGAAGTAGGCCATTTGCAGTCGGCTGTAGCAAGTGTATGGGTTTTTCAGTCTGCCCCGTTTTAGGTCCATGGCAGCAGGGAGCCCTTGATCTGATGCAGGGTCAGAAAGCTTTTGGATCAGAGCCTGTCGCAGGTGCTGACAGTTGGATGTGACAGCTGCTGGCAAAGGTTCTTGGCCGCTGGACATTTTGGGCAGAGGACTTTTAACCCCATTTGGAATTAGGGCTTCTTGACTGGTTATGGGAAACTCGGTGATGTGTGTTTCCCCTCCCATGCCACTTTTCAGTACTCTGTAACCAGTGTCAAGTTCATTCACATAGTCTCTTTGTTGTTTCGGAGCCATAACTCCTTTCGGGGCCTGTTTGAGATGATTTTCACAGGTCAGGGCTTTAGTGTGTCTGTCTTTCAGCTTAGTTTCTGCTTTGGCTAGGGGAGCTTCGCTGTGTTGGAGTTTTCCAGTCAGTTTTCTACGCTCCACCTCCAGGTGGAGCTCTGCAAGGGCTTTTTGAAGTCTTTGCAGCTCCTCCTGCAGCTCGGGTTTGGATTCGTCCGCTGTCCAACGCTGGTCCTGGGTCTCGACGAGTCGCTGATCGTGGTGACGATGAATCTAGGCCTGATTCCTCCGGGCATCCTCCGCCTGGAGCTTGAGGTTGTGGGCGATGGCTCGGATGACTTTCGCCCATTCTTTGTAGCTCGGCATTGGATCGTGGGCCATTAGTCGATTCAGGTTGTCGTCCAGCTGCTCGTTGCTTAGGTGCTGGGGATCCACAGCGTCGTTGGGCAGGATCGTGCTGGTCAGGGAGCCCAAGCCGGTCGTGAGTCCGTCCCCATGGGTGCTGGGGCTGGCTGCTCTGAACACATTAGCTTGCTGTTGGCGAGAGAAAGACAGCACAAACAGAACCAATGCAAGCACGCGCAGGGCTAACGACTTATAATAATGCATGATTATATAATTCTTTGGTTTGGTTCCAGTTAACTGGTTCAGACAGTTAGTGGAATGTAGGCTAGACACTTAATTGTCGATAGCCAAAAGGACCACGCGGGTCAATTTGTGTGGGTGAGTGCCGGATTTGAATACAAATTTTGACAGGCGGTAGCCTTAAGAGTCCTTTGATGACTCTCGCTGCTCGGTCGTCTATCTATTACTCAGTTTTCCGTGATGGCTCTCACAGGCTCTGCTTTTACATGAACTGAAAGAAACAAACACAGTACAGAAGTAAAACAGAATGGGTGGATGCAATTAAATGAGAAATAGAGCAGTAAACAAATAGAAAGGAATAAAAATAGAAGAGCAATAAACTAAAACAGAAGGGCTAGAGGGGAGAAGTGAAACTTAAACTTCCTATTCCAGCTGAGTTTATGACGGTGTCAGGCGAGTGCACTGTTGCGTCATAAAACCTAGAGGGATGGTCTGGATCGAGAGCCTAAGGGTTGGCCCGCATCCGAATAATTGAAGAATATGTAATATTCTGTGGTTTTCAATTAGGTGAAGTGACTGTATGTCACTAATTTAGGCCTGGGTGAATCGTGGGTGCTCAGATAAGAACTCAATGGCAGGCCACCTTTCCTCGACGTTCAAACACTCTACTGCGGTGTCCGTGGCCACCTGTCCCCTTTGTACCACGGTGCAACCTCTCAAACAGGGAACACCAGCACAATTGCGCACTTTGGCAAGGTATTTGTGCCAACGGCCCGAGTGACCGGTCAAAATTGAGTTTTCCCTAAACTCAGAGTCTGTCCCCTTTACGGGCAGTTACTCCAAACGGGCGGTTCTGTCGTGCAGAAGCCTGAGCAGGGAAATGAAACAAAATTGCCGTTTGTTGTCAATCTGGCTCGTTGCCTCCCTGTACCTGATACACAACTCGCTGATGTCCTTGCGTGTTGCCCGTGATACGAGGTCAGAATGTCTCCGATTCACACACAGTCAGTGCAAGAACCGCCAGGCCAGGCAGCTCCACTCACTGGAACTCACTGGGGCGACTGTCAACTCACCACCAGGGCGCTAAAGGGCCTTATCTGCAAGTGCACAAACAGTCAGGTAAACACGACTTAATTGTAAATTTAAATCTCAATTTAAATCTTGTTTAAATAGAATTTAAATAATTAAGTGTGTAGGATAAAAGAGTAGGGGTCTAAAATGAACTAGCTAGAAGCAGAACAAAAGTAAAAATAAAATAAAACAAAACAAATCAGATGCACTTGATTCAAATTTGAATTAAACTCTGTTCAATTAAATTTAAATGAGTGCATAGAATAACAGAATGGGAGAAAGAAAAGAGAAAGCCTTCCCTATTTGCAGATTTTTCCTAAAGAGAATTGCTTGTTGATGAGCAAAAATGCCAACTGATTGACACTACTTAATTTTAAGATTGAATTAAATGTTATTTAATTAAATTCAAAATAAATGTATGAAATAAGGGCGGCTTGGGGTGTGCGTGAATGTTATTGCCAGCCAATAACACACAGGACCCAGAACTAAGAGTGAATAAAATAAAACATTAAGTAATAAAAGGGAATGAATTTCCAAAGTAAAACCAAAGAAATAACTTGAGAGAAAGAGAGAGAAAAGACAAAAAGGGAATAGATGAAATAAAACAAAGTAGAATAAAAATAAATAAAATAAAATAAAATAAAATAGAGTAGATCTGTGAATACAGGAGAAGAATACAAGGGAAAAAGAATTGACTTATCTGGTAGTGTCCACCAGGGGGCGCACTCTCAGAAAGTGAATTCCCTTGTTGGAAGGGAAACTTAATTTAAATTAAAAATTTAAACGTGTTTAAATTAAATTTAAATCAGTAAACCACATTCCAACACGATTGGAAAGCATAACCACCAAAAGCAAATTACTTTTACAACTCCCCGCAGTATAGAGAAGCAAAAGATAACTTGGAGATAATTTCAGTTCAAAGTATGGAGCGGCTTTAACTCAGAAAGTCCACGCGGTGGAGTCCACACACCCGATAAGTAGGGAGGGGTGGCACACCTGAGCAGACTGCCCTCTGGCGTCTGGTCAGAGTTACTGCATCCCCTTTCTTTAATTCGTGATATAAAAACGAGCGCTTTGTGGGGTTCTGACCCTTATTCTGTTTTAACTGCACGGTCACGATTACAACTATAGAACCTCAGCGGATTCTTTCATAAATATATGTGTACCGTTTTACTCACGGGTACACAACTCTGGGAATCAGTCCCTTTGGTGCAAACTTTAATGCACGCGAATATGTAACTTTTGCGGGATTGCTTCGCCGCTGTTACTAATCAACATTGGATCAGAATGCTGATATGAGCTCCAAATTATTACACACCAATCGATAAATCAGACGGACTGCTTTTCCGATTAGATCTGTAACGGGGATCACGTGGTTTGGGTAGCTAGGCCAGACGACGTAACCCAGGAGCAAACCAGCTATGGTGAATTTTTTTTTTGGACGACACAAATAATTCACATAGCGGTAAAATTTAGGCCTTACAAGAGATTTAGTGGGAATCTCGGCACTAAACTTGTTTCAAAACGTGTTGAATACGATTCAATTCGTTAATTCAAGCGGAAATTAATATTCAAAACTGTAACTTACTGCAAAGATTGTTGTCCTTCACAGATACGAGCATGAAATATCAATAGACTGCAGTGTATTTCACGGTCAACCAAGGCTAGGCCTGCAGTGTTTTTAGACACAAACAGCAGCTTGTTAACGGTGCGTAGAGTGAGGAACCGTACGTCTTCTCACTGAATAAAGCGCGCATGTACATTAAGTCACACACAAATTATTCTACATTGCTCTTTTACCAAAAACCAAGTTTAAAACGTGCCTTTAAATTCTCCACCAAATAAATATGTAACGATTTGTAGCGGTTATTAATCAATTTATGGATGAAATATGAATATAATAATTCATAAGGTTATGAATAAATTATGATTCATATATCGACCCAACGGGGAATTAAACATATATTGTGAATCAATTACAACGAATTATAATCAATTACATATATGATTAGTTCTGGTTTAATAATTATTTAGAGAAACTGTTCGTTTGTCCAGCAAACTAAGTCCCTCACAGAATATTATAAACAGAGTTATTATCTGGCCATGAAAATAACTTGCTATTATAACATCAAAGCATAAAACGATTGAAAAACGTTAAAGTGACTTGGTTTTCAGCTGAAAGAACAAACAGAACAATCGAGTGTGAATAATGTTTTAATATATGCAAACTATGAATACAGAGGTTATACATCTAAATATATATACAAGAAAATACACACCTATGTACAAGAGTGGAAGTAGAGAAGGAAAGAGAGAAGGCAAGTAGCAAACTCACAACCAGTCCTAAGCCAGCACGGAAATCAGTTTCATCATCTAAGATTGAGAAACGGCAGTATACTTGCATTGGTTGCGTGTGTCGAATTTCAGGTTAGCGCTGGTGCAGTTCGTTGGCTTCCTCCGTTCCGCGGGAAGGTTTGAACTGAGGACTTGAGAGTGAGTTTCGCTGGAAGATGGCGGTCCCAAGGCTGAGCGCGATGGCAGCGCGTGGTCACCGGAGATGTCCGGGAAAAACGTGCACGAGATGCTCGTGAGACAATCGGGAGAGAACACACAAGAAATTGTACGTCTTTGCTTTTATGACAGATAAGCCGACACACCTCCTTGAGGTGGGGTAGCCAATAACATGGGTGCAAAGTTGGCGGCAAAGCTTTCCCTTTGTTTGGCCTCACGACTTAATCCAATGATTTGGATTAGATCAGATCTCCAAATGGAGTGTGTTCTTCACAGTATCATTAAACACATAGAAAAATGCATTTGTCAGCTGTGTGACATATCTCAGTGAATAGCTCTTGTCCGGAGCTTTACGGAGAGACCAAACTCGATAGGTCAGAAAGGCATAGGAGAGAAGTTATGGTTTACAGACAAAAATATATCGTTAAAATGCACACTAGCACAAATACACAAATTTAAACACTAGGAAACATGCATAGGCCCTAAAATACTACGTGATGGATATATTTCAGCATAGTTGTATTTTACATATACAGTCAATAATGTATGATTGTGTGTTTCTATATGTGTCTATGTGTGTGTGTTTTTGTGTGTCCCTGTGTGTGTGGGGTGTTGGAATGTGGATCTGGTCAGTCTCTGGGGGGGGTTGGGGGGGGTGCTCCTTTTGAAGTCACCAAAGTGAGGAAGTTGCACCTTTCTGTTTATCCTCGCAGGTCCACAAAAGTGTCAAGTGGGCTCATCTTTGGCAGATCTGTTCATAGTCGCGATGAGGTTTTACAACCCAGTCCAGCATGCTAAAAGCGTTCTGAACATACCAAAGTTTATTGATTATCCTGATACGTGTGCATATGCTACAACCACAAAATAAAAAAGTTTGATCAATATCAAGATATTTACAGATATTACAGAAGAATTAAACCTGTCACTCATATGTTTTCAGTTATTGCGCTTGCGATAATGTCGTAGGTCACATGATATCATCAACATGGCGGATTATTCTCGGATCTCATTCATACTCAACGAGTATGAATCACTGAGGTGTCTCTTTTCATACAGATTAGATAATCAGAAAATATTTGTTTTCAATTTGACTTATACGATTTAAAACCTGACATTTCAATGTTTTTTTTAGACATAAGTCTCATTTTTGTATTCACTAAGTTACAGTTCATTTTCTGAGAACTATCAGATTGGACTTCGTTCAGAGGGAGACAACAGATCATGCATGTTAGTTTTCTTTATGTTGCAAAAAGCACAACATTTTGTTTTTACTCTGAGTGTACACAAATAAAAGATATTCTATAGTTTCAATTGATATATTACTTATGTCTCTATGCCAAAAAAATGATGGCGTATTTTAAGTCTGTTTTGCTGCAATGTGAAAAAAATCCTGCAAAATGCGCCGGTGCGTTACCGGACTCCAGAGAGTTAAACCCTTTGAGGATGAAAACAACCATCTCCTCCTTGTGGGAGGCAGACTAACAAATGCCCCAATTCCCTTTGAGGCTAAACATCCAGTGACTCTACCTAACAATCATCACGTCACCCAGCTGATTATCAGTCACTACCATCTTCGCTTGGGTCATGCAGGTCCAGAGCAGGTACTTGCGGAAATTCGTCAACGTTTCTGGATACTAAAGGGACGTGCTGTCATTAACTGAACCCTCAAGTCATGTCTACAGTGTCACAAGTTAAAAGCTAAGCCGCAAATCCAGCAAATGGCAGACTTACCTGGTGAGCCTCCATTCACTTGTCATAGACTACTCAAGAGGTACGGATGTTTGTTTACATGTCTCACTACGAGAGCTATCCACTTGGAAGTGGCGCACACTCTTGACACTGACTCCTTCATCAACACCTTACAGCGATTTATCACTAGGAGAGGCCCACCCATGGAAATTCTCCGTTCCGGTCCAATTCTACCTCCGGGAGCCTTCGTAAAACAAGACCTTTACAGACGCAGATGCCGCCAGTTGCAGTATCTGGCAGATGTCTTCTGGTGCAGATGGCTCAAGGAGTATTTACCTGCATTGCAACAACGCCAAAAATGGCTAAAATCAAAGCAGAATCTTCGAATAGGAGATCTTGTTCTTATTCTGCATGAAAATACATCCCGAAATCACTGGCTGCTAGGTCTGATTACTCAAGTCTATCCAGGTGCAGATGGACTTGTACTGTGGAAGTGAAAACACAGGCGGGAGTCTTCAACCATCCTACAGACGAAATCTGCCTCCTGGAAGCCAGTTTTCTCAGTTGAATTAGCTAAATTGAGACATCACCCTTCCTTTTTTTGAATGACCTGTTTGGGTCATTGGGGCCGGGATGTTGGGTGCTGCCCCTTTAAGGACGCTGGAAACCAGGGGTGCGTTTCCCGAACAACAATGTAACTCGCTGCTGAACTACCATAGTACGATGCATCGTTGAACAAATGAACTAGCTAGTCACGACTGTTTCCCGAAACCGTATTGTCACAAATCTGTCGTTCAACCACGTTGGTGAATGACGTCATGCAGGTGGTAGTGTAATAACTTCTTTAAATGAATCCGTTTGAGATCGAATTAATGCTAGAATTTCTGCTTTAAATTACAGAAATGGCATTAGAGGACTAATTCTAATTTTTCTCAGTTATTTTGCTTTATTTCCAGATTAAATCAATTGCTTGTTATTACGTTCTAGAGCACGTAAACACATGCACACTCTTCAAAAACGGTGCTTTAAATCTTTTGACAAATTAAAATTTGTAAATGACATTTGTATATATTCGAAATAAAAGATATACATTGTACTTAATGTCAGCTTGCTTATTTTGCTAAAGATAACGATTTATTAAGTCCACATGTCATAAAAAAGGAAACTATGCTTCTAACCACAGCTCGAGTGCTGTTGTTCCAACCACACAAGTTTGCGATGCAGTTTGCGAATGTTCATTTGAACTGTGGTTTCGGGAAACACCAAATCGTTGAACTATGTAAGAAATGATGGAACTTGCGATGTTAGTTGGCTAACAATGCTTTTGGGAAACGCACCCCAGGTTGCCATAAAGTAGCACTCAAAATAGTTATAAGAGCTTCTCTCACATGAGTGAAAGCTGAGTAAGGTGTACAACACTACAAAGTGAAGACGAAAAGTGTGTGTTGGGCGCTGCCCCTTTAAGGACGCTGATATGGTGGGCACATGTGATTTGCATAAAAAAAAAAAGAAATTGCATATAGAAAACACTGAGAGAGAAAGCCATGTTGTTTTCATGTTAATCATCACTCAACTTCTATAACGATTCCAGTTTGAAACTATAACTTGAAACTATATATATTCCCAGCGTGGTGAGTAATTTGTTTAATTAGGGGCCAAGCCCCGAAGGGGCTGTAGCCCCTATTGTAATTGTACGTTTTCCCTTTTATTATTATTATTCTTCCTCCCGAATGGGAGTCTATGGCAGCCCTATCAACGGAACATGAGAAAATGATAAAATTTGGCACAGTTGTAGAGATGCTCATGAATAGTGATTGGACCAAATTTGGAGTCTCTAGAACCAACTCTATAGCGCCACCACCAGTTCAAAATTTCAACATTCTAACGGTTTTAACATTTGAACTCTTTGTCATAGAAAAATTAAATTTAGTTCATCTGATTCGTCTCTTCATGCTGATGCTATTCAACTTCTTACATTAAGTCTCCACCCATTACAGTAGCGGCCATTTTGAAAAGTACAGTATTTGTTTTTTTTCGCTTCTCCTCCTTCAAAATTTGTCCAATTTTGTCCAGACTTTGATCAGGTGATCTTTGGTCTGAGCCGCACAGAAATGACTGAACAGATTTTTTTTATTCATCTTTGTTCAAAAGTTATGATGTCACGAAGTTAACGAGATTGACCCGAAATTGCTATAGAGGCTGTATCTCGGCCAAACTTTGAGCAATCGAAACAAAAATTGGTACCCTTGATCAAGACCATGATCTAAGGTTCCATGCCGAATTTGGGAACAGCGCCACCTACAGGTCATGAGATATGAAAAATGGCTATTTTGGCCAATTACTTTTGAACACTTTATTAGAAAATCAAGATCTTGGTGTCTATGGATTCCTTGGGCCATGCCGAATCCGGGGATATTGAATTTGTCAACATCGGATGAAAAGCATGTCCGCCATTTTGAATTTTGTCATAAATTGCAATAACTTTTAAACAATTTGACATATCATCACAAAATTTGGTACATATGACCATCAGAGTGTCCTGAAGGTACATGAGAAGTTTCAGCACAGCGCCACCTAGTGTTCCACAGATATAATGTTTTTTGCAAAATTGCTTATAACTTTTGAAAACATTATCCAAAATGTGTCTGCTTTATGTCATTTTATTCCCTGGCTTATGCCGATTCCGACAATGTGTCATTTGTCATTTTCCTTAAATGTACCTGTCTGCCATATTGAATTAAATCAAAAACAGTTTTTTCGCTACTCCTCCTACAAATTTTGGTCAATTTTGTCCAAAATCAGCTCAGATGATCTTTGGACCGAGCCGCACAGAAATGACTGAACGGATTTTTGATATTCGCTACCATTCCCAAGATATTCATCTCTGAATGTGACCTTGCTTGTGTTTGTTGTCTTATACTAGTTAGCTTAGCACAGTAATTGCTTAGCATGCTAAACTATTGCTATTCTTTCTAATGTGGTCTTCAGTCAACAGGTTAACCAAAACTTAGTTGGCATTAAATAACTTTGCATACTAATATGGTTAACATGCTATGAAGCTTTTTTTTTGTGAACTCTTTCTCACACTGAAACCTCTGCTTAGCATACTGATGAACTTGCATGGCTGATTAGCTCAATGTGTTACGCCACGGATCTCGAATGCTCTGCATCGTGGGTTCGAAACTCAGTGTGACACATTCCCAGACCGCATGAGGTACTGTGGCAGGAAAAGATGCAGAACTTGTGTCTGTTCTAGGCATTCTTCCTAAAACTGGTCTAATCTGAAGCTATCACATGCAATTCCTTTATGTCCAAATTCGTAGTTATTCTTCTTCCCCTGTATGGTAATCAATGAACCATAAGAAGGAAAATTATCAAATTTGGCATGCTTGTAGTGATAGTAATTAAAAGTAATTTGACCAACTTTGGAGTATCTAGGACTAAGTCTATAGCGCCACCACCAGTTCAAATATTCACTTTTGTAAAGGTTATAACTTTTGAACCCTTTGTTCCAGAAAAATGAATGTCAATACAACTGATTCCTCTCTTCATACTGATCACATTCAATATCTTACATTAAGTCTCCACCCAGTACAGTAGTGGCCATTTTGAAAAGTACAGTATTCCGTTTTTTCGCTACTCCTCCTTCAAAATTTGTCCAATTTTGTCCAAACTTTGATCAGGTGATCTTTGGTCTGAGCCGCACAGAAATGACTGAACAGATTTTTTTTATTCATCTTTGTTCAAAAGTTATGATGTCACGAAGTTAACGAGGTTGACCCAAAATTGATATAGAGGCTGTATCTCGGCCAAACTTTGAGCAATCAAAACTAAAATTGGTACACTTGATCAAGACCATGATCTGAGGTTCCATGCCAAATTTGGGAACAGCGCCACCTACAGGTCATGAGATCTGAAAAATGGCTATTTTGGCCAATAACTTTTGAACACTTTATTAGAATCAAGATCTTGGTGTCTATGGATTCCCTGTGCCATGCCGAATCCGAGGATATCGAATTCGTCAACATCGGATGAACCACGTGTCCGCCATTTTGAATTTTGTCATAAATTGCAATAACTTTTAAACAATTTGACATATCTTCACACAAATTGGTATGTATGACCTTTAGAAGGTCCTGAAGGTACCTGAGAAGTTTCAACACAGCGCCAACTACTGTTCCACAGATGTAATGATTATTGCAAAACCACTTATAACTTTTGAAAACACTTTCCAAAATGTGTATGCTTTATGTCATTTTATTCCCTGGCTTATGCCGATTCCGACGATGTGTCATTTGTCATTTTCCTTAAATGTACCTGTCCGCCATATTGAAATAAATGGAAAACAGTTTTTTCGCTACTCCTCCTACAATTTTGTCCAATTTTGTCCAAAATCAGCTCAGGTGATCTTTGGACCGAGCCGCACAGAAATGACTGAATGGATTTTTGATATTCGCTACCATTCCCAAGATATTCATCTCTGAATGTGACCTTGCTTGTGTTTGTTGTCTTATGCTAGTTAGCTTAGCATGCTAATTGCTTAGCATGCTAACCAGTTGTCATTCTCTTTAATGTGGCTCTTCAGTTATCAAGTTAACCATGAGCTTCATTAGCATTAAGTTAGCTTAGCATGCTAATATGGTTAGCATGCTAAGTAATGCTTTTTTTGTGAATTCTTTGTTAGACTAAAAGGTTTCTTCCACAGTCTGTTGAATGTGCATCCTCAAGTAGCTCAATGTGTAAAGCCAGTTATCTGAAGAGCCCTGTATCCAAAGTTAGTGGGTTCGAATCCCAGGTGGAGCGGTTTCATAAAATAGTGTGTTTTGATTCCTTTACTGCCTCTTGGATTAGAAATAAATGCTTTTTGTTTCATGCTGTGTTCATTTTCATCTAAGCTTATGTACATTCTGAGTTCATTCTTGCCCGTAATTCTGAACCAGCTGTTTCATGTTTGTTCATTTTCTGCTGTTTTTCCTCTTCCTGCTCTGTATTGCACTACAGCATGATGAGCTGCAGAATGATCTAAAGTGCAGCTTTATAAGAATTCTTCATTTTGAGTTCATTTTCACATGAACTAATAAACTTCGGCAGGTGTGGAAACATTCACTTGCATAGTGGTGCAATGAGATGAGAAATGGACCTTGGACCCGGAGGTCGTGGATTCGAATCTTGTGTGGGGTTCCTTTATACAATTGTGTGTAATGAGTCATTTTGATACCTTTTTTATCCAAATAAGGATTGTGCTAATCTTTATTCCTCTTCAATGAGATACAAGTATTTTAGTTCATTCCGTGTTCGTTCTCTGAACTTCTATTGATTTTCATTTCATTTCCACCTGTCCTTCTGAACCAGATGTTTTGCATGTACATTCAATTTCTGCTGTTTTTGCTCTTCCTGCTCCGTATTGCGCTACTGCCCCTACTGGGGCTTGGCCCCGAATTGCTGCTTGCAGCTATATTTTAACTAGTTTCTGATGTGTTGATGTGTAGATCGCTATTTGCGATTAGCGCTTAAACGGCTAATGTTATACACTTGTGTTTTAATGTTTGTGTAGACATTTACAGTTTAATATTACTTGTTGCAATATTCATGTAATATAGGTTGTACTTAACAGGATTTATAAGCATATATTTTAATGCTTACAATCTAAAGCTGATGTTTAAATGTAGAAATGTATTTGGTTATGTGAACATGACAATACTGAATAAATATTACTCCTCTGTATAGAAAATTGACATAAATATATGAGAATCCATCAATATTTTTCCAAATGTGCATGCTTTTAAGCTAAAAGCCTATATGAAATGCCATAGAGGTAACATAATTATCCAGACACTTTGCATCACAGAAATGCATTATGTTTTAAAGTATATAATAGAATACCATTATTTTAAATTATAATAATATTTCACAGTATTGCTGTTTTTTCTGTATGTTTGATACACACCTTGATGAGCTTGAGACATTAACACAGAGGGTTTTTTCACAGCCTACCAGACTGAAAGGCCTCATTAATATGCAGGTCAATAGAGGTTTTTTATGCGATTCTTTTGTCTTCTCAGGTGTGAATTATCCATTATTCATGATGATTCACGCCTCCACGCATACTGTGTTTCTTGACAAAAGCTTTCTTACAAAAACTAAATCAATATATTGTTTTATATGAACGAGTAGGCAGGATAATTTTTACATAATTTTGAAGCAAAAACTGTCATGAGCCAGGTTTAATCACTTGGGGTTTTTTGGGGTGTTTTTTCCCCTCTATCGTTCTTCTTTCATTTATTTCAGCTGTTCCCCATTACCTCTGGCGTTCGTGCTTACACGCACACACCTGTTCTGTGTCTTCACGCTGATTGCGCTGCCTACTTCTCCCTGTTCTTCGTTCTTGTCTGTGTCTGGGAATTGATGTATGTGAGTGTAATGTACTCCTCGTTGTCTCGCTAAACTTTATTCGTGTGTGTCTTAGCAGTCAGTATTCTGAGTCTGACTTCCAGCCCCAGTCCAGAGAGCTGAACTTGTTTCCTGATGTTGGTTCAGTCGAACTGTGAGCATGTCATCTGGCGTGGTTGCTTCTATCCGCCAGCACGGACCGTTTCCATCTGCTCGTACTTTGCTGTTAGGATGCAGGGGGCGATGCTCGGTCGTCATGAGCAGGAACTCTCTGCGATAAGACATGCGGTCGAGAACCTCATTGGTCAAGTGACAGACTTATCTCACCGACTTCAATTTCTCCATCATGAGCTCTCTGATTCTTCGCCTCCCAGCCAAGTCTCTGAACCAAGAGTGAACAATCCACCAAGATATGCCGGTGAGCCCGCAGAATGTAAAGCCTTCCTAACTCAATGTGAAGTTGTTTTTTCTCTCCAACCCACTACGTATGCGACCGACCATGCGAAGGTTGCATTTGTTATTTCTCTGCTGACAGTGAGAGCGCGAGACTGGGCCACGGCAGTCTGGGAGGCGAAGGCGGTATGCTGTCAGTCCTTCACTGCGTTCTGGGAGGAGATGGTAAAGGTTTTCTACCACTCCGTAAGCAGAGGCGAAGCATCGCGTCAGCTCGCTGTCTTACGCCAGGGAGAATGCTCAGTTTCTGACTTCTCCATAGAATTTCGTACTCTGTCAGCTTCATGTGAGTGGAATGAGCCCGTCTTGACGGCGCAGTTTCTGGAGGGATTGTGTCCTGAGATTAAGGATGAGATCTATGTGTGAGAGGTCCCCACTACCCTCGATCAGCTGGTGGAATTGGCTATCCGTTTGGAGAAGCATGCTGACCTCCGACGCCGTGCCCGCGGTACCTAACGAGCTCCATCTCCACCCCAACCTGGACCAGCGACTGTTTCGTTTGAAGCTGTTTTCATTTGCTGAGCCCATGCAGACTGCTGGAATTTGCATTTTGCCTGCTGAACGTCAGCGTCGAATCCTCCGTCACCTTTGTATATACTGTGGGCATTCAGGACATCTGGTGGCCGTTTGCCCGCTAAAACGGAACGCTCGCCAGTAGACCGGGGGATACTGTCAAGCGCTGTTTCAAGTTCTTCTCCCGCCAAATCAGTCACCACTCTGCCCGTTGTGCTCCGGTGGGCAGGAACGACTACTACATGCCAAGCTCTCATTGATTCTGGGTCTGAGGGAAATTTTATGGACGAGCAGTGATGAGAAGATTCCTTTGTTGAAGCTCGATGACCCTACTCCTGTGTTTGCATTATATGGCAGTGAGCTGCCAAGTATACACTTTATTACTGCACCTGTGAGTCTCATCATCTCAGGCAACCACCAAGAGACTATTTCTTTTTCTATTTTTTCATTCTACTATTGCCCTTATTGTTTTGGGTCATCCTTGGCTCATTCAACATAATCCACAAGTTAATTGGTCACAAGGAACCATTCAGTCTTGGCATTTGTCTTGTCATGTCCAATGTCTTGCATCTGCTGTGTCTCCTGTCTCTTCTGTAAGTATCTGTGTTGCAGGAGGAGCCTGGTGATTTGTCCGGAGTGCCGGAGGAGTATCACGATCTGCGGGCGGTCTTCAGTCATTCCCGGGCTGCGTCTCTACCTCCTCACCGTCCTTATGATTGTAGTATAGAACTACTTCCCGATACAACTCCTCCCCGCGGTCGTTTATACTCTCTTTCTGCCCCTGAGCGCAAAGCTCTGAAGAAATATTCATCTGACAGTATGGCAGCCGGTACTATCATTCCTTCCACCTCTCCTGCTGGCGCTGTTTTTTTTTTGTTTTTTGTTTTTTTGTTAACCCTCAGGGGTCTGAGGATTTTTGGGGCCCTGGAGAAGTTTTGACATGCCCTGACATTTGTGCTTTTTTCAGTTGTTCATAAACATATTAATGTAGGGAAAACACCCTAGGAAGTAAAATTAGCTCAAATGAAATATTTATAGGGAATTATAAAGAGTTGTTTAGATTACAACCGAGCAACTGATTCGTCCAGCGTTCATTTGCTCGAGCCGTAATTAAGCTCTGGTAACGGATATAACTATCCAACAATCGTGAAAACCCTGATTAAAGCAGGTAGCTTGATCACAGTTTAAGACATTAAATCATAAAGCACATAATACAAGACACTTTCCTTTTAAAATCTACAAGAGATTTTATTTATTCTAACACAAACTAATCTAACACAAAGGCACGCACATACACACACACACACACACACACACACATTCATACGCGTTGCAGTAATAAGGAAATGAGAGAGAAAGAGTTTTGAAAGAGAGAGAGAGAGAGAGAGAGAGATCTGATTAACCGAATTCCTATCAATGCATTTCAAAGACCAGAATGAACCATGAATCATTCATTTAAATGCACCAGTTCAGTTTTCATCTGGAGGTACTTGCTTGCGTTGACTAAGGTGAATTTCCCTCATCGTGCAGAGAGGGGTTTCCCAAGTCGATGATTGGTCCAGATCAGGTCCGTGTGGAACAATGAAGGAGGTCTCTTTGTCGCTGGAGTTGAAGCGGCAAAAGTCGTTGGTTGAACTTTGCGGTGAAACTTAGGACACAAGACTTTCAGCGGTAAAGGAAAATTAAGTAAAGAAAAGAAAAGTGAGTGAAGGTTGGATGGCTTGAATGAGCGGCTTGTCTGTTCTTCTTGTCACTCCATTGTTCTACTTGTCTTGGCTTCTTTTTCCAGAACAGAACCAACTCCTTTCTCGTTTACTAACCAACTTCTCTCGTTCACTATCTTGCAATATGATCATTTAAACTTAGTTGTTTGTCACACCTCTGAGGAGTCTTGGCCAATCAGACATTGTCCTGTTTCAAGAGGGCCTTCTTCTGCCCCCAATAAAACATAAGTGTTACATCCTGTTTCTGCTTCAGCAGACAGTGCCATTTTAACATAATTTCTATTAAATGGGATACAATACATTTTAAACAGATTTCATTCAAGTCAGGATACAGGAAAGGGGGAAAGAATCAAATTAAGTCCAAATAAGGCATACTTTCAGTCATTCAGTCAAGAGTTAACACATTTACATGAATTGTGAGTGTTTCTAAAGCCTAACTGTTTACAGGTAGTACTTGTGGACACCTAATGCAAAATGTATGTAGTTAAAAGATGTTTGATAAGTCCGTTAAAATTGTTGGAACAATTTTGAAGCAGATTTATTTGTTCAACAGTCTCTTTGGCTTTCCTGTGAAGTAAGGAAACAAAAGGGTCTGGATTGTCTCTGTGTCTTCTTGGGTGACCCTTTGGTATGTCGCTTCTGCTATCAGGAAGCATGTGTCGTAAAAGTAATCAGTCTGGCTTTATCTGCAGATGGGCCGGAGCCGGAACCTAAATTCTGAATTAGAATTATGTTTTGAAAGAATCATCTGAATGATTCATTTGTCTGGTTCGTCCACAGTTCCTACATTAATGACAAAAGTGCCATTACACTGTATTCAGCACAAACTAGGCTACAATAATATGTGAGGAACATTTATGTACATGTTTGTGTTTTTGAAGGAATAACGTTTATGCGTGGTTATTGAAAAAACAAAAAACTTAAGTCACTGAAATAAGGCCAAAAATATATATATTAAAACTGTGTTCACAAGGATTCTGGGTATTGGAGGTTGTAGACTAGAGTTTTTGCTTCAGAATGAAGTAAAAATTATCCTTCCTACTCCTTCATATAAAACAATAGAGATTTAAATATTCTAAGACACTTTTGGTCAAGAAACACAGTATGCATGGAGGCGTGAATCCTCATGTATAATGGGTGATTCTCACCTGAGAAGACAAAAGAATTGAATAATAATGACCTGAAATTACTTGCATATTAATGAGGCCTTTCAGCCAGGTATGTGAAAAAACCCTCTGTGATCATGCTGATAACAGGATTAAAGTCCACTCAGGACAAAAAAATATATGATTTTTGTGATCTCATGCATGCACGTATTATTGCACATGATATGAAGAACATTTTGTATAGGCCTATGTTAAATTACAGTACCAGTCAAAAGATTGAACATATTGCCATTATAATGTTTTTAAAATAAGTCTCAAGTCTCTAACCAAATAATGGATTTCTATTTTAATATACTTTAAAATATAATGTATTTCTGTGATGCAAAGCGTCTGAACATTCCTACCTCTAGGGCATTTAGAGTCTAAATGTTGATGTGCAGTTGACAAACTATACATCATTAAAAAGATCTAAGACTCAAGCTTCACATTTTGGGCCCTATTTTAACGATCTGAAACGCAAGTGTCAAAGTGCGAAGCGCAAGTAACTTTGTGGGTGGGTCTCGGCGCTGTTGCTATTTTCCCGGCGGGATAAATGGCTCTTGCGCCCGGCGCAAATCTAAAATGGGTTGGTCTGAAGTAGCTTCATTATTCATAGGTGTGGTTTGGGCGTAACGTGAAATAAACCAATCAGAGCGTCATCCAACATTCCCTTTAAAAGCAGGTGCGCAAGTTCCATTATGGATTGCTATTATTATGGCATATTTACCAGGTGCACGCCAGGAGCGGTTCACAGCCGAGGAGACTGATGTTCTTGTAAGAGCAGTGAAAGACAGAGAAGTTGTGTTGTATGGGGATGGGAGAAACCCACCCAAAATAGCGTCGATTAAACAGGTTTTTTCACATCTTCGTGGCACACCACAATGATTTCCGTCATCTCATGTGTTAATATTTTTTTAGTGTAACAATTTATGATTTGCAAAAATAACTGTTGCATCTGTGTAGATTACATGAGCAAAGTGTATGCACGTTGTGCACGCTATACATTATGGTCAAGCATGCGCCCTTAAAATAGCACAATGAACAACGCGCAACGCGCCACTGACTTTAGACTAGTTTTTTTCTGGTCAGTGGCGCAATTGTTTAATGGAACAGCAAAATAGCACCAGGGATTGTTTGCGCCGGAACACGCCTCCTTTTTTGCGCTGAACCGCCCAGGGAGCGCAAGTTCATTCACTAGTTTAGCAATGTGCTTCTGTGAAGGGAAAAGCGCGCTTTGCGCGGGTGCAAAATAGGAATGACACATGCGTCGGTGTACAGTCAATTGCGCTGGGTGCAAGATAGGGCCCTTTGACTCTTAAAATATTATATTGACCATAATTTCTTAATATGCTTAAAAGCATACACATTTGGAGAAATATTGATGGATTCTCATATGTTTATATCAATTTTCTATTGTAGCGAAAATTAACTCAAAGGGGAAATATTAATAATTATTCATAACTCATTATGATTATTAATTATGATTAATTATGAATATGCAAATCCGTTAATCAGATTAACTGGACGTAGCTACATTAAAATTAACATTACAATCAGTTAACCTGTTCGTCCAGTGAACGGTCAGGGTTGATTGTTTATTAATTCTAAGAAATGTCAATTTCCAAGTTATGGAAAAATAATATTTCTTATTGTACTGTACTACTCAGAGCATGTAGTCCGGATCTATCACTTAAGAGGCAATTAATTAGCAGACGGAGTCAGAACCAAACGTGTATTGTGCACAATCTTTATTAACTAACTCACAAACACATAACTAAACTAACAAACACATAAAATAACATACACAAATGGTCACACACACACACACACACACACACGAAAGTCAGAATGAGTAATGATAGAGTTGAACCGGAAGAGATGCTGTTACCAGAGCTACATGAAATGTAAAAGGTAATCTGGAAAGGAATCATCAGTTTCTTCAGCAATAGCAACGGTACATCTTACAAATTAATACTAAATTGCTATTTAGTCTTAAAATGTACGATACTTGCAAGGTGCCCTTAGGCTGAGGAGCATCGGCTCTGCCATCTGAGGAGAGGTCTTGAGGATTCAGTCCGGAGTTTTTATCAGTCTTTTCCCTGTTGGATGAGGAGCACATGGCTCGTTTGTAGGCCGAGGCCTACAGGCCTTGCAGGCCTCGCCTAGGCCGGCCGCAAGGACAGTCCGTTCGGTCGTTCAGGAGCAAGGAGAAAGAGAGGGAGTGGCACTATCCACTGACTTTTAACCTCTGGTCAAAGTCAACCTCTTAGGAATGATGGGGGCCAATGAGGATGTTGTATTTCCGGGTGACATACACCTCCCCTTGTTGGGGCTTTTATGACTGATTAAGATTAAACTGGCTGAGATTTGAAGAAGGACTATTAAAAGATCCTTGTAATACTTATGTGTTGCGCAGGTATGGACATACCGCATACACAAACATTCAAATCTTCCCGCTGGGAACCCATAGACACTAAACATGGCATGATTGAAGTTATCTTGCATGTCATACCACTTAAAAATCATAAAACATGTAAATACAATGAGTACAATACAACAACAGTAATAATGGATACCATTTCCTGAGATTACCATTTCTTTTATAGAACAGTCTGTCTATAAGTTAGTGCAGTAACATCTGTGTTCTGTGTGGAACATGCAGGGAAAATGCAGAGTTTTGTGTGTCTCTTTTCTGCTCTCCATGCGGCATTTATTGGTGCAATAAAGTTTGTAACAGAACTTCTCGGGGGATGAAAGCCAGGCCCCAGAATGAGGTTAAAACCATTGGTTAACTAGCAAATAATCGTGTCTGATTTGTCTCAATCATTACATAATTCCCCCCTTTCGCTCTTATTGTCTCTCTTATGGCAACAGGGAGCGACATTGAAGGTGCAGAAAGATCAGACACATCACTGGCACACAAGGCTGGAAGGCTGTGATGGGCCCTGGTTGTGTGTGTCTTCTGGAGTGGTGGTCGTTTCATGGCGGTTGATGCAGACAGTCTGTAAGCTCAGGTTTCTGAGCTGGTGCTGCAGGAATCAAAGCATCCAGTGCCTTGACAGTGTGTCACCTGTCACTCTAAAGTCAGTTAGTGGGGGCAAGAGGTTTGCTGGTGGTGAGGATCAGCTCTTTGAGCTTGCTCAGCAGGTGTCGAGGTAGCAGGTGCCATGACAGTGTCATCTGTCATTCGGACACCCGTGAAGCAGGTGGTTGCTGGAAGAGGTTATGGGAGTTGTAGTGTGAAGAGTGTTTCAGACTGACCTAGGGTTGATGACAGAAGCATTTGTTACCTCTGCTCTCAGTCCGAAGGAGTCTGAAGTTTGCTGTGTCCCTCTGCTCTTGTGGCAGCGCCGGCTTGAGCAGGTCTGAGTGGTCTTGTGTGAGTGGCCAGAAGCTTGTGCTTCTGAGTACTTCTCAAGTAAGTACTGTTCAAGGGGCTCCTTACTAGCGTTAGAAGCTCCTACAGGTTCGATGCAGGCATGTCCGGTCGCCCTTGTGCTACCTGCTGTTGGAGGTCATGCGGTGTCTGCAGGAAGAGGATGTTTCCATCCATGGCTTCTCCCTGTGGTAGGTCTAGTGCCTGGGTCTGTCTGAATTAATCCTTTTCCTTCTGTAGCTTTTGAGGATTTCAGGAAATTAGCTGATAAGGTGTCAAGCAGAAGGCTTTGGCTCCCCCCTCTGTACCTCTGTGCTTGGCTGGGGGAGGTTCTTCTGCTGCAGGCAAGACAGTCTTAGTTCTCTTTGGGCCATGTCAAGTTCATCTTTGGTGTTGTCCAGCTGCTGGGTCAGAGCTTCAGTCCCAGATCTGGAAACATCCAGAGGACGTTCACAGGTCCTGATTGTGTCATCTTTGACCTAGAGTTCAGAATTTGCTATTTTTAACAGTGACTATTTGTGAAAGAGTTCTTTTACCACGTCTTCTCTGGCTGCCTTTCCCAGCTGCTCTCATTGCTGAGCAGCTGTCAGAGCCGTCTGCAGTTCGTGGCTTTTCTTCTGTGTCTCTATTCTGTCAGGGTCCTTGTGTCTGTCCCGAGCCTCCATCTCTAGCTGGTCTATGTGGCTTTTAGCATGCATCAGCTCCTTGTGAGTCTCTGTGATCTGGAGTTTGAGGTTGTTCACCTCCTGTTTCAAAACTGTGAGGATGTGGGTCAGGAAGAAGTTGACTTCAGTCAGATCATTGTGACCATACCTCTGGTTTGAGTCATCTGCCTTTACTTCTCTTCCATCTTTGTCCAGTTGCTTTGGCTCTGGTGCTATAATTCATCAGCAGCACTGGTTAGGAGGATGTTCCTCACAACACCTAGCCAATCCTTTTGGTCTGCCATCTGGGCAGTTAGGCTGAGCATCTGCAACATTTAGGCATGCTTGTGGTGAGAGTAAGGGCAAGAGACTACTGCACGATCAAACAGAATTTAGGGCTAAAGGCACAGTGAGCTGCCAGGTGTATAAAGCTAGGTTTAATAAATAAATAAACTTAAGATGGTTTTTAATGTCAAATTATTTATCAGAACGTACTGATGGCTCACAACGGGCTCGACTTCTGAACGAATGGAAGAGAGAAAGGGAGAGGAGGAGGAGAGCTTCCCATTGGATTGTGTTCATTAGTGGTGCTCAAAATTATGCCATAGCAATCGTTCAGATTACTTTTGTAACTGGCTCATAAAATTGAAACAACTGTTGTAAATTAACAAAATCAAGAAGGAAAGTATGTCTAGATACTTGTGGTCCTATTGGGGAAATTAAACCACATGAGGAGAAAGGAAAATGTAAATAAATCACATAGATGAAAGAAATAATACTAATAAAAATTAATAGCGGATGGCTATTATGATTACAAATCAATACAAAGATTTAAAGAAGTGATTAATACAGCCAAATGACCTGGTATTGGGAATAGTCAATAGCACTAGTGATTAACATCCGCAGCATGTTCAGAACCAAATCATTTGTGTTTTGAAGTTTAGTTTAGCGTGCTATTGACAAGTCTCAATAACTCCTAGAATTCTTCTTTAACTAAACAGTTTACATGTAATTAAATTTAGATTTAATTACCCTAGTAACTGCAGATTTAGCTGAACAGTGTTCATGGAGAAATGCACCTAAGTACAGGAATGTGGTTAAAGGAATTTGGTTTAGATCCCTTCCCACTGCATACATACAAGCTGTGGTTAAAGGCTCCAAGTAAATAATGCTAACTGTTACTATAGTAGTGTAGTTAGCCACCTTAGCTGGAGGGCCGCTAGGTTGCATTAGCTTAGCTCCCTAGCCTGGTTTGTTACAATATGATGTCACAAGGTGTCAAGTTAGTACTTCCTTTGACAAGTTGTTGTCATGAGAAGCAGTGCATGTCCGAGCGATTCTACAGTTCATGAAGAATGTCTGCGCATTTGAAACGAGTTACGCATCAAGTTAAAAAAAAAAGTGCTTATGCTTCAATAATTCAACCTTAAATTCAGTCAGATGCAAGTATGGTTTGATGTTTGTAAATTTTAATCATGTAAAATTCTTCTCTCTACTTTTAACATCTTTTGACTAATTTAGAGAGTAGTTACCCAGATTTGATGCAAATCAAACTGGTCTAGGCGCGCAGAAACCTCGTCTTGTGAATAGATACTTATGTTTCTATTGGCCAATGAAACAGTTGGTCAATAGTATTGATCACCCGGTGGTTATGCTTGTAGATGCAGCTAAAGTTTAGATGAATCTCTCTGACTATAATTTCTACTGCCTTTGCTCTGTAGCAAGGATGCCGACATCTAAATCTACATTCATATAACACTGTACTTAGATTTTTCATCAGAAACAGGTTTAGCAATTCTGCAATTGGTATTTCTTCAACCAAAGTAGAATAGTTACTGGTACAGTTTACATGCTGCTGAGCTGAGATTCCTTCGTCAGAACAGGCTTACGCTCTAATACTGAAATTAGGTTTTCTTCGCTAAAATCAGATTAACTTTACACTGATACCATTTGACTTATTCAAATGTGACAAGACTCTCTCTGTTACAGCAGAGGTGTCAGTTCAAGCTATGGTTTTATCTGCATCTAGCAAGCCAGACCCACCGATCTACATGCGAATCGAACGTTGTGTCAAATGTCATTTCGGAGCTATACATTATTAAACACTCTTTTAGTTGGACGGGGGTTTAAGCGAGTGGCGTTAGGCCGTGCTAAATTAACCAGTTCAATCTAGTGTCATAGTGCCGTAGCTGGAGTTACTATTTCCTTTGACAAGTTGTTGTCATGGAAATCAGTGCACCGTGTGCTTTATGCATTATGCTAACTAGGAACCTTTGTAAAAGCTATGTGGAAGGCACTGTGTTTGCCATTCAAAGTCATTGGGGTCTTGAGAACCCCCTGCTGAGGGGCCTTGTGTGTTACAGGCCTTGTGTGTCAGGTCACAGGAGTGGCACTGTGTGAGGGCAGGTTGTGCTGTCCAAAGGGGTGACTAGCCGTTGTAGGAGGCAAAGGTCATGTTGGTTTCCTCCATTCATTCCAGGTTTGTCTGAGTCGGTGGCAGTCTTGGGACTTTCAGATCTGCCCTGCTTGGTGTCGGGGGCAGCACTCAATCTGCATTCAGGCTTCTGTGTCTTGGTGGGTCACGCCAGTAAGGGGCTTCGGGCAAAAAGGAAGGTCTCATATGTTGGCATGAGCGCTGTGGTATCCTAGGCTGCAGGCTCTGGTCCCTCCCCCCCTTTGTATAAGGCTGGGGAGCTGGTGCTTGGTGTGGTCCATTTGCAGTTGGTAGGACTGTTTCAGTTCTTTTTGGACCACCACAAGTTCGTCCTCCACACTGGTGCATTGCCGAGTCAGTGTTTGGGTTTTAGCTCTGCATGCGCTTTAGTGTCTCTTTAAATACAAACAGTTCTTTACGTTCTTTGACTGGCGAAGTTCAACAGCTGTCAGAGCCTCCTGAAGACTGGTGACCTCCCTCAATTGCTCTGCTCTGTCATGGTTCTTGCATCTGTCCTGTGCCTTCTCATGCTGAGTGGGTTGGTTCTCTGTGGAACTCAGTGACTTGCAGCGTTCGTTCAATTACCTCCTGTTGGAAGCCCGTATGAGCTCCTTTTGGCTCAGGTCAGGTGTCAAGTGTCTGCTGGTGCTGCCAATCTCGCTGTCCCTTACTCTGCTGTTGCAGGTTGTTGACTGCTTTAGCTGAAGGGCAACCATCACATTGTTCCGCTGGGTCTCCAGGGGGTCCTGGATGGCAGGGCTGGATGTACTGGGCAGACAGGCACACTTATGGGGACATGAGAGAAAGAGATAGCACAGGCAAATGCAAGTTTGTACAGCTATGTGGGCCATATAGGAAGTGGCTAGCTGAAGTGGGGGAAGCCAGCATGAGACTAAGGTGTTTAACTATCTTGGATGACGGTTGTAAGCTGTGTTGACTGATGACGGGGCTGGTACACGTCATTAAACTATTACTCAGAGTACAGATGATTCCTTTCCAGAAATTATCACCATATGGTAAATGAATAGAACAAACTGGTAGAGAGAGAGAGAAAAGAAATTAAATAAGAAAAGGGAAAGGAAGGAAAGAGGTTTTTTACCCATTTAGTCTTGCTAGGAGATATGGTTAAGCAGGTGTCACTGTTCTGATGACCTAATCTCTAGACTAACAGAGAAAGACCAGATGCCTTGAGGTCGAAAGGAGAAGAAACAACGGTAAGAGTTTCTAGTCCTTTCCGGAGCCCCAAATGCACTGGACGGTGGCCGTACTTCATGTACTCAGCACTAAGGAGTGAGGAGGGGGAGCTGAGAGATAGGTGTTAGCATAGTAATAACCTATAACTCATTATGCCTCATTAAGGAAACAACAGTTTCTAGAACTACTGTAATCCTATAGAAAAAGGGAAGAGGGTGATAGTAGAATAACCCCCCAAAAAATAAATAAAATAAAATAAAATAAAAACAGAAGGTCCCTTTAGACCTAGGGAATGTGAATACCCAGGTTGATTTAATTAAATGCTAAGTTTAATTAAATCCAACTTGACCGAACAGAGATATAGAAAGAAAGTGAAGGAAATAAAATGACACGTAGAGGAGGAATGAAGTTGAACAAAATAAAATTAGAATTTCCTAGTAGATTTAGAAATCTAAAAGGAAAGTTAAACTAAATTTTCTAATTTAACCAAATTCAACTTGGCTGCATAGGGATAGTCAGGTGAACAAAGTATTAGCATGAAGTAGAGATAGGAAACTAAACAAATTGATTTAATTATTGATTTAACTTGACTGAATAGAGGTACTCAGACTTGACAACGTGAGTGACGCCACATACGCACACACACACACATACACGCACACATATACAAACGGTTTAAACCAGAGATGGGTGCCTTTTGAGGCGTGCCTTGTGAAGCTTTGGAACTCAAATGAATCGTTTGTGTTGCATCAGTGATTCGGAGCGTGTGTCAAACTGCCATGTGATTTCAGTAAACAAGGCTTTGTGATGCGTCCTAGCAGTTTCAAAGTGTTTCAATAAGCGCTACAGTTTACTGAAATATCATGTCTTGACAGAAACCTCAGGTTTAAGGATATTAGATGATTCATTGATCACATTTAATTGATAACATTTGTGAATGGTTTATTAAAGATGTCTCATTTTCGCTATTCGTATTCATGTGTCTCTAGTATTCACTACGCTTACTGTTCTGACTCGCAAAGGGGCGCTTTGAGCGGTTCGACCAGTGAATCGTTTGTGACGCAATTGATTCATTTGATTCGGAGCTTCACAACGCATTGTGTTCCCATCAGCGGTTCAAATCAAAATCCTTCCTAAAGGGAATTCCAAAGTCTATAAAGTCTTTGGCTTGAATGCTTTAAGCTTGCACATGTCTAGGTGCTAGCAGGGTGCTAGCAGCTTTTAGTCGAGGTAATGGGTTTTAACTCGTAAGGTATACGCGTAGGGTTTCTATAGATCTAGATTCGGCTACGCGTGATTCGTTGTTTGCACAACAGTCTGTGATGTGGGTGTGCTGCTATCAGACTTTCAGAGGTGTCTTCTCTACACGCTCTGTTGTCATGCGTTGCCAGGAGACCAATGCCAGCCCGCAACACGATCAGAATGGAGCAGAATTCTAACCGCGTTGCAAGCCCTCATTAGGAACTCCAGTGTGGTCACGCATAACTCACAAATCACAATAGCACATCACTTCACAGACGGTGGTGGATTGCTAATTAGCTACGCTAGAATTTACACCACAGGTTCGTTGCGTGCGTTTCATACGTGCGGTCCCGCGCATGAATATGAATACAGTGACGGAACAAACAGTAAAAAGGCCTTTAATCGGTGACTGGGGAGTCTCGCCCAGAACACCATTACAAACGCTGTAGTGTGATTTCTTCGTCACACAGGTAAATTTATGCTGCTTAATCTGGAATTCCGTCATCAGAAAAAGGCTTATGCATTTACAGCTGAAAGTGGGGATTTCTTCGCCCAGATTCAGGTTAGTTTATTTGTTCGTGCTGCTAATCTGAGATTCCATCGTCAGAAAGACTTATGCATCAGTCTTACGCAGGCCTCGCCTAGGCCGGCCGCAAGGACAGTCCGTTCGGTCATTCAGGAGCAAGGAGAAAGAGAGGGAGTGGCACTATCCACTGACTTTTAACCTCTGGTCAAAGCCAACCTCTTAGGAATGATGGGGGCCAATGAGGATGTTGTATTTCCGGGTGACATACACCTCCCCTTGTTGGGGCTTTTATGACCGATTAAGATTAAACTGGCTGAGATTTAAAGAAGGACTATTAAAAGATCCTTGTAATACTTATGTGTTGCGCAGGTATGGACATACCGCATACACAAACATTCAAATCTTCCCACTGGGAACCCGTAGACACTAAACATGGCATGATTGAAGTTACCTTGCATGTCATACCACTTAAAAATCATAAAACATGTAAATACAATGAGTACAATACAACAACAGTAATAATGGATACCAATTCCTGAGATTACCATTTCTTTTATAGAACAGTCTGTCTATAAGTTAGTGCAGTAACATATGTGTTCTGTGTGGAACATGCAGGGAAAATGCAGAGTTTTGTGTGTCTCTTTTCTGCTCTCCATGCGGCATTTATTGGTGCAATAAAGTTTGTAACAGAACTTCTCGGGGGATGGAAGCCAGGCCCCAGAATGAGGTTAAAACCATTGGTTAACTAGCAAATAATCGTGTCTGATTTGTCTCAATCATTACACTATACAGAGGAGTAATATTTATTATTCTATATTTATTGTCATCATTATGAGCGATGGATGCTGTGTTTTTAATTCATACTTGAGCCAGAGGGCGCTCTTTGTCCACAAATGCCTCAGTAAAAGAAGAGGCATATCATGTGACAATCAAGGAACTAACAGAGGCAAGAGATCGCTAAATATGGCTATTCAAAACACTTTTCAAGACAATAAATACACGATTGTGTCATGATCCTGGCCTTTTCTCCTCTGTCTCTGTCTCCCTCTTGTGGTCACACACTCTCACGCACACACTTCCACTTCTCCGCTCATTATCTCTTTCAGCTGGTTCCCCTTTCGTTCCCTTCTCCTCACCTGTCCCTTTTTTCCTCTTGATTGTCTCTGCTTCTTATTCCCTCTTCCTTGCCCTGTCTTGTTGTCGGATTATTCAATGACCTTTCGTGAAGATACGTTTGTTCACCTGTCCTGTCCTGTCTTGTCTGATCCTAGAAGAGTGAAGTCATTTTCTGCTGTGAGTTATACTGCCATTGGACTGTGTATTATCCAGCTGTGCCTGTTTGCAGAGTACCTGTTCTGCGCTCGCCCTTGGCTGTTCACCCTGACTGCTGTCTTCATTATTACTGACTGGCTGAATGCCTCTCGGGGTCCCTGCCTCTGTCCTCGTGGAAGTTTGCAGATTTCCTTTGATCCAGTCATCTGGCTATTTCGGTTCTGGCTCCGTTTAATGCCAGTTATTTGTGTTCTTGTTACTCTGTGAGGACTATTTACTTTATTCATTAAAGACTGTGAACTGCACCCAGCCCTGGTCTTCCATCATTTTTACATAACAGATTGAGATGATGAATGCATGTATTGACTGAATTTGCCTCTGAATAGCGCTGGCTCCGTGGGCGTGGCCGCATTAACGGATAATGAGCTGAATCACGGATTTCTGACATGGCTCTCTTTTCATACAAATTACATAAACACAGAAGGTTTGTTTTCGATTTGACTTATATATTTTAAAACCTGACATCTTATCGTTTTTTTAGACATAAGTGTAATTTTTTTGTCATTAGTATTCACTAAGTTACAGTTCATTTTCTGAGAACTATCAGATTGGAGTTCGTTCAGAGGGAGACGAGAGATCACGCATCATGTTAGTTTTCTTTATTTTACAAAAAGCACAACATTTTGATTTTGAGTGTACACAAATGAAAGAAAATATTCCACAGATTAAAATGGTGTATAACTCTTAATTGTATGTGCAACATTGACAGAGTATTTTGAGTCTCTTTCACACTGATAAGAAAAAAACCATGGTGGTATCGCCGGCGATACCCTCAGACCTCAGAGTGTTAAGAAGAAGGACGGCTCGTTGCACCCCTGTATTGATTATAGAGTGTTGAATGACATAACGGTCAAAAATCATTACCCCTTGCCCCTTATGTCTTCCGCCTTGCCTTAGAGTTGCTTTAGGAAGCCCGCATTTTCACCAAATTGGACACTTAACACTTACCATTTGGTGCGTATTAAAGGGGGAGATAAGTGGAAGACCACGTTTAACACGGCTCTCCATCACTTTGAATACCGGGTTCTTCCCTTCGGCCTGGTCAACACACCGGCTGTTTTCCAAGCTCTAGTTAATGATATTCTGAGAGACATGCTTAATATTTTTGTTTTCGTATATTTAGATGATATTCTCATCTTTTCCCCGTCTCTAGACGAGCACGTTCGTCGTGTCGAGCAGCGTCTATTGGAGAACAAGCTTTTTGTTAAGGCAGAGAAGTCTGTCTTTCATGCTCAGTCTGTGTCTTTCCTGGGTTCGGTAATCTCTGCTGAAGGCATCAGCATGGATCCTGGTAAGGTACGCGCGGTTATGGAATGGCCCATCCCAGATTCTCGTGCTGGTCTCCAGCGTTTTCTGGGATTCGCTAATTTTTATCGTCGTTTAATAGCTAATTTCAGTCACATTGCCACGCCTCTAACGGCTCTCACTTTGCCTAAGAAACAATTTGAATGGACCGAGGGAGCGCAGGACGCTTTTGACAAACTGAAGGAGCTGTTCACTTCAGCACCCATTCTGATCATGCCTGATCCTACCGAACAATTTATTGTCGAGTTCGATGCCTCTGATATTGCTGTGGGCGCTGTCCTTTCTCAGCATTCCTCTGCTGATAATAAGGTTCATCCGTTCGCATTTTTCTCGCACCGCTTCTCGCCTGCCGAACGAAATTACGACATCGGTAACCATGAGCTTCTCGCCATTCGTTTGGCTATGGGCGAGTGGCGTCACTGGTTGGAGGGGTCCTCTGTTCTGTGCATTGTGTGGACGGATCATAGAAACCTCGAATATATCCGTCTGCCAAACGGTTGAACGCTCGTCAGGCTCGGTGGGCGCTTTTTTTTGACGTTTTCACTATTTCCTATAGACCCAGATCAAGGAATACTAAGCCTGACGCTCTTTCACGGCAGTTCGGTTCCACTGGTGACGCCTCTTCCACTGTACCTATCTTACCAGAGGGTTGCGTGGTGGCAGGCGTTTCCTGGGGAATCGAGAGACAGGTCAAGACCGCTCTCACTGGTGTTTCTGTTCCGAAAAGATGCCCTCCTAATCAATTGTTTCTTCCTCCGACCATGCGGCCCGCTGTCCTCCAATGGGGTCATTCCTCTAAGCTGGTAATCCATCCAGGGGTTAGAGGAACCCTCGCGTCCATAAACCAATGATTCTGGTGGCCTTCTAGAACATGTGACGTGCATTGTTTTGTTTCTTCGTGTCCCGTATGTGCCCCTTCCCATTCCGTCTCGTCCACGGTCACATCTGGCCATGAACTTCGTTACTGGTCTACGGTAACACTGTCATCCTCACTAGTGTCGATCGCTTTTCTAAAGCAGCTCATTTCGTACCGCTTTATAAACTCCCTTCCACCAAGGAGACCGCGCAGATTATTGTTGAGAATGTTTTTCGTTTACATGGACTCCCTACTGACATCGTTTCGGACAGAGGTCCCCAATTTCCTTCAGAATTCTGGAAAGAATTTTGTCGGTTGATTGGGGCTACTGCCAGTTTGTCCTCAGGTTTTCACCCCCAGACGAATGGTCAAGCAGAACGTACTAACCAGATTTTAGGACGCATGCTTCGTTCTTTGGCTTTTCGTAACCCAGCGTCGTGGTGCGAGCAATGCCCCTGGGTCGAGTACGCCCATAATTCTCTTCCCTCGCCGGCTACCGGGTTATCTCCGTTTCTGTCTTCATTAGGGTATCAGCCCCCTCTGTTTTCCTCTCAGGAGATTGAAACTTTTGTTCCCTCTGTCCAAGCTTTTATCCACCATTGCCAACGAACTTGGAGAGCTATTAGATCCACCTTATGTCGAAATAGAGAACGCACCCGTTGCACGGCCAATCGTCATCGCATTAAAGCGCCTAGATATGTTTGTGGACAGAAGGTATGGTTATCCACCAAGGATTTACCTCTTCAAACCGAATCGCGTAAACTGGCACCACAATTTATTGGGGCCTTTTTCCATTATCAAGATCCTTAGCCCGTCCTTAGGCGCGTCCATCCAGTCTTACATGTCTCGTGTATTAAGCCGGTCGTTTGTGCTCCCGCCCGCCCGCCCTGCTCACTGTCCCGAACTTGTTGAGAGCTCTCCTATTTACAGGGTCAGGAAGCTGCTGGACATGTGCCATCGGGGTCAGGGTTACCAGTATCTCGTCGATTGGGAGGGCTATGGTCCTGAGGAGAGGAGTTGGATTCCGGCCCGGGAGGTCCTGGACTGCTCGCTCATCGATGATTTCATTCGCTCTCTCCAGTCTTCTTCCTTGGGAGCGCCAGGGGGCACTCCTCGGGGGAGGGGTACTGTCATGAGCCAGGTTTGATCACTCTTGTTTTTTGGGTGTTTTTTTCCCCTCTATCGTTCTTCTTTCATTGATTTCAGCTGTTCCCCGTTACCTCTGGCATTCGCGCTCTCGCGCACGCACCTGTTCTGTGTCTTCACACTGATTGCGCTGCCTACTTCTCCCTGTTCTTCATAGTATTCATAGTCTGTATTCATAGTCTGAGTTCCAGCCCCAGTCCAGAGACCTGAACTTGTTTCCTGCTGTCGGTTCAGTCGAACTGTAAGCCTGTCGTCTGGCTTGGTTGCTTCTATCCGCCAGCACGGACCATTTCCATCTGCTCGTACTTCACTCCAGTGGGACTACAGTTGAGGACCTGTGACTTGGGAAGCCGCTGTTTACTCTTTTGTTCTCCAGCTGCAATGTGCCTGTTTCTTCACGTCTGGCAGTCTGTTTCTGTTATTCCTGGAACTCTAATAAACTATTTTCAAACTCCTTTCACCTCTGGGTCTTCTAGGCTCACCTGACAAAAACTCTAGTCTACAATCTCTAATACCCAGAAGTCTTGTGAACACATATATATATATATATATTGGCCTTATTTCAGTGACTTAAGTTTTAAGTACATACATGTTCCTCACATATTATGGTAGCCTAGTTTGTGCTGAATACAGTTTAATGACACTTTTGTCATTAATATGTTTATGAACAACTGAAAAAAGCACAAATGTCAGGGCATGTCAAAACTTCTCCAGGCCCCAAATCAGCCTCAGACTCCAGAGGATTAAGCTTGAGAAGGGAACTGGTTTTGGCTTGAGAAGATCCAAAAGATGCAGTTTGTATGTGGTTGAGAATGGCTAATTCTGCTTGTTGAATCTCACAAACAGTGATGGGGTCAGAAAGATGCACACTTGCTTTCTTGCGTAACAAAGCCTTGACACGCAACAAGATAGCAGTAGCCCTTTTCAATGGTTGCCAACTGGAGTATCGCTCCAGGAATCTGTCCACTGCATTTTTCATAATTTGGTTTGGTTTTATGCTAGTTGCATAGACTTTTCTTTAGCTCTTTTGATCTTTGCTTCCTCTGGCAAATCATTTATGATAGGTTGAGCAGGCCAGTGTTCCTCCTCAAGTTGTAGAAAGTGCGGACCAGATACCCATTGTTCACTCGACAAAATCTCTCCCATATTCATTCCTCGAGAGACATTACCCGCAGGGTTAGAAGCAGAGTCAATGTGCCTCCACTGGCATGGTTCCGAACGCTCATGTATTTTTGAAATACAGTTGGCGATGAACGTCTTGAAACGACAATGCTTGTTGTTGATGTATTGAAGTACGATAGTACTGTCTGTCCAAAAAAAAGTATTTTCAATTGGAATCTCCAAGTGGTGCTTGATATGCTGATCAAACTCTGTAGCAACTACCACTCCTAGTAGCTCCAGTCGTGGTATACTAACTGGCTTGATTGGTGCAAGTCTGGCCTTTGACATCACCAGCCTGCAAGTGTCACCAATCCTGATGTAAGAAACAGCATCGTAAGCCAGTTCTGAAGCATCGGAAAAGTGATGGAGCTGAGTAGCTAACAAGCGTCTAGTGGATGTTTGTCTAAGACATCTTGGAATTGTCATTGCTGACAAGAGAGGCAAGTCGTTTAACCATCTGCGCCACTATGCCCAGCGGTAACTACTCATCCCAGTCGACTTTCATGTGGCACATCTCTTAAAAGATTGCTTTTGCTTTGAGCACGAAAGTGCTTGCAAATCCTAAAGGATCATAGATGGAACTGGTAGTGCTCAGTACTCCTCTCTTTGTTGCAGGTTTGTCCACTGCCTTGACATTGAATGTGAAGCAATCTCTTTCCACATCTCAAAGGACGCCCAGTGTTCGTTTAAATGGCAAATCCTCTTGGTCAAGGTTTACTTCATGCAATGATTTTGTCCAGTCCACAGCTGGTATTGATTTCATCACTTCCTTAGAATTGCTTACCCACTTGGATAATCTAAAGCCTCCATAGGTGAGCAGTTCCCGGAGTTCGGAAGCAAGTTTGATGGCAACCTCCTCTGTTGATACCGACTTAAGACAATCGTCAACATAGAAATTCCGCCTCACCGTTTCCACAGTGACATCAGAGAAGTTTCCACAGTTGTCTTCAGCCACTCGTTGAAGGGCAAAATTGGCAGCACTAGGACTCCAGACACTTCCAAAAAGGTGAGCAATCAAACGATAATGCTTAAGTGGTTTGTCTGGGTCGTTATCTTCCCACCACAGGAAGCGAAGCACATCTCTTTCACCAGATGGCACTCGGACTTGATAAAACATGCTCTCGATGTCCGCATTCAGATCAACGGGTTCTTGCCTAAACTTGAGAAGAACTCTGAGTAGCTTATTGGTAAGGTCTGGGCCTTGGTGAACATGTTCATTCAACGAAGTACCTTGGTACTGTGCAGTACAATAAAAGACAATACGAACCTTCTCTGGCTTGCGTGGATGTAGCACTAGATGATGTGGCAGGTACCACACGTAACCATCTTCTCTGTTAATGTCAAACACCTCTTCTGCGTATCCTTTCAGCAAATCAGTGTTTGGCCATTGTGTAGTTATTAGGCAGTCGTGGTGGATGTTCTTTAAAAGGAATTGGGAGTATGTAGTGAACATCTTCTTCGACTGATTGCTTGTTCCATAGATCCACAACTTGCTCATCGACTACTGACAATGAGTCATTGTTCACATGCACTAGATCATCCAGTTTCCAAAATCTTTCAACAGCTTGTTGTAGAGAGTGGTCAGCTTGAATGAAATTGGCAGAGATAGATGTTGAACCATCAGCTACTGCTCCATAGAGTGTCCACCCCAGGCCAGTCAGAATTGTGTAAGGCTCACCTGACTCACCACAGCATGTCTCACAAGGAGCAAGTATGTCTGGTTGGTCTAGACCTTTCAGCAGGTGAACTTTATCAGCTAAATCAACATCAGGTAAACTAATTTCATCTGCGATTTCCCTCAGATGCGGCTACTGGAACACCTCATGCTGTGTGACTAGGTTGTCTAGACTTATGTTCAGGTGATCCCGACAGAGCACTCTCTTCATGAGGTAAGATTTCCTTTGTTGAGCATCTTCAACTCGTAGATCCACTGCTAGCGTGACTGCGTTGAGATTTTTGGACTCCATGGTGTTCAGTTTAATGTTCATTTTGCGTGACTCTAGCTTAAGAGCATGAACTAGCTTCTTAGAAGCGAAGGTCCCATTGGAGCCACTGTCAAGCAAAGCAAAGACATTCATAGAGAATTGGTTGTGTCTGTCTGAAACCACTACTGGCAAGATGGGAAGTGCAATCTTCTTTTGACTGGCTTCAATGCACTTTCTGGTAGCATGTGCTTGAATGGCTTGTGGCGGGTCAGCAGCTGGCTTATCTTCAGTAGCTTGATTAGTAGATTGGCTTTTGTCATTGTTAGAGGCTACAATAGCAGAGTGCAGCCAGCAGTTGTGTTTTTTCCCACATCCAGGCACCTTGCATACCCAGCTGCGAGTACAGACTGTGCTGCGATGACCTTTCATGAAACAGTTCAGACAGAGTTGCTTTTGTTGAACAAAGGCCAAACGCTCTTGAACAGACAGAACTCTAAAGGCTTGACATTGGTACAGAAAGTGTCCATCAGTATATTTTGGACACTTAAATCTTGATATTGTCTTTGGTGTGGACGATGTGGTGGATTCATTAGTAACTGACACTGTTGCAAATGTCTGCTTTTTCTTATTGAAACTTGACTTAGTACTTGATTTAAAACTTGCTGGAGAATTACGAATGGCAGGGCTAAGAAGATTCCCGAAGATAGGATCTGCTCTCTTAGCAGCTTCTGATTCAACAAGACTGACTATGTCATTCAACTATGGCAAACGGCCAGACTTGATGATCTCATAGTTTATTGTGAGCCATCTTTTCTTTAAGTTTTCAGGTAGCTTTTCTACAATTTGGAGCAAAGTGCGTCCACCATTCAGCTCTTCCTCACACTTCATTGCCTTTAAAGTGTCTCTGCAGCTGCACAGAACTTCAGCGAAGCTTTGCAACTGTTTGTTGTCTTTAATATCTTTGTAATTAAGCACCTTGTCAACCCATGCTTGTGAACTGCCAGTACTTTAAGGGTTCTCCATCGAACTTTATGATGTCAATAGGTGGTAGGTCCATGGAATCGATGTGTGACTGATATTGTTGCCTTGACAGCTCTAGTAGTTGGCATAAAGAATTCTCGTTCACTGTTGAGAGTGATGGAGGAAAGTTGAGGGATGGGTTACCTGAGACAGGAGTTAAAAAGTCTTTATTTATTGTTAACTCAGCCTTTTGACGATTTTCCTCCATCTCAGCATCTTTGAGTTTCAGTAAGCCTTTCAGTCCATCCATTTCGAATTCAGCATGCTGAAGTTGTAATTTAAATCCTGCACGCAGACGTTTTTCCTGTTAAGCGATAAGCATTCTTTTTTTTTTTTCTGTCTTAGATTTTGTAGCCCTTGATGTCAGGTTTGGAGGTGGTGAAAGGAGCGAGGACTCAAATGCAGTGAAGGAAGGGCTTTTTATTAATAATGAAAAATAAAAACAAAAACACAACAAAAACAACCCCGTGAGGGAAAACAGACCAGAATAAAACTTGACTAGACTGGGACTTGACTTGACTAAACTTGACACACAAGGGAAAATACGACAACGAACCAGCACAGGACTGCAAACACAAGGAGAATAAATAGGAGAGCAAACAAGGCAGGTAACGAGGGAGGACAGGTGGGGCAAATCAACCAATAATGAGGTAACAAGGTGGGCGGGGTCAAGACAATAGACATGAGAGCACATGGCACAAAGACACACATGACAAGCCATGTGCTCACACCAAACAAAACAAAGACACAAGCACATGGCCAATGAAGACAAAAATCACAAGCCATGTGCTTACACAAGACGAGACATGAACACGTGACTATGAAAACTCATAAGCCACGTGTTCACACAAAACAAGACAACATGAGAGCACGCAGCCCGTGAAACACAGACTGCATGCTACACAACACAAGACAAAAACAACATGAAAGCACGCGGCAGGTGGAAATAACTGCGTGCTACACAACATGACAATACAAGAGACAAAACAGGAGACAAGAACGCACGGCAAGTGAAAGAACACTCGACTGTGCGCTCACAACAAAGACAGGACTGGGAGTGCAAGTGTCCGAATCCCGACACGAAACCGAAACCAAACTAGACACGAGTGCCGGGATCCGAACGCCACGCTCCCAACATGAAACAAGGCACGCAGACAAGAGAGCGCACAGCCCCGAGAACCCTCGAGACCGTACGCTCACACAAAAACACGACAAGAACGGGAGTGTCAGAGCTCTGTCACAAAACCAAGAAATAAACAAGACTGAAGTGACAGAACCCTGACACTTGAAGCTGGCTAGATAGCTGTTCTACAGAAGACATAGGAGGATTAACAGCTTCATCAAGCACTAGCTCTTCCTCTTGGAAATTAAGTGCATCTGAAGATTCTATGTTTGGATCCTCTATTGATGGCTTAAAGTCGTCAAGCCAGCTCAAGACTGTGTGCTGCAAGTCTTGAACAACAAGTAGGACCGATGTTAAATAGCCCTTAGAAGCATCAAGTTCATCATCATCTTCTAATGTTTTTTGGTATGTGTTGTGAATCTCACGAAACCGTATTACAGCCTCATTCAAAACAGCAAGTTTCATCTCCAACTCTTTGGGCTGATTTTAGTTCATAGCAGTTGTAATCTGTGTCATCAAGTGTATCACAGCAGCCTTTGCAACTCCACGTTGACACTTGAGACCCATTTGTTGTTGTTCAGGTGTGGTAATTAATTCTGAATCTTTCTCCATGTTGTCATTAATCTTCTTAATTCCTTGTGTTTGACTTTAATGTTACCCATAAACAGTGTTGGGTGTAACGCGTTACAAAGTACTGTAATAATATTACTTTTTTCAGTAACTGGTACTGTAAGGCATTACTCGTCTGAAAATGGTAATATTATTACAGTTTTCCTGAGCTAGTTACTTGCATTACATTTACCAGTAGCACCTTCATCACACACAAGGCACACAACACAGAGAACAGAAGGGAAGGGGAGGGGAGGAGGGCGTGAATGGAACAGTGATTGGTCTGGGTTTGGCACGAGGTATCATTTACCATCACTGATTGATCGACACCCGGCAGCCAGCAGCAGAGCGGCACCCTCAAAGACAGATGGGGAAAAATGGAAGCGTCAACAACGACAAGCTCTTTTTCAGAGGAAGGTTCCCAGCAACAGAAAGCTAGTTTCGACGGGTGGAGATTCAGTCATTATTTTGAATATGTTCAACGGAAGGAAAATAACTTGACGGTGAAGTGCACACTCTGCCCGGGGAGAAAGCTGCTCTCCACCGCTTGTAACTCTACCTGTGTGCTGGTAAGTGCTGGTAAGGCCAGTCTTTTTTATTTATGGATATATTTTTTTGAGGAAGTTAATATTTTTTTTGTTTGTACTTGTTAATCGACAATCAAATAGATTTTTTGCACTAGATGGTTTTTGTTAAACATTGAGGAAGTTACTATGTTCTTGTACTTGTTATAAATTGACAATCAAATTGATTGTTTGCACCAGACGGTGTTTGTTAAACATTGAGGAAGTTAATACTTGTTTGTACTTGATTCAACAAGTACAGTTGTTTGTAGTTATTTGTGCTAGACAGTGCCAGTCTGTTGTTGGCGTAATAAAGACCCTAAAGAACACTCCTCCTTTGTATGTTCTCCCTCCATCTGATGCATCTCAGGCAATTATAGAGTAATTAAGAAAAAACATGTAACTAGTAATATAACTAGTAATATAACTAGTTACTTTCTCCAGGGAGTAATAAAGTAAAGTAAGGCATTACTATTTTTGAGAGTAATATGTAATATGTAATGTATTACTTTTTTGAGTAACTAGCCCCAACACTGCCCATAAAATGATAACATTAACTTAGATCTTGATTTTGTCGTTTATTCCTCAGAACTCACAATATACACAGTTGGTCGTTGTCAAACTGCCAACGGCTGAAATCACGTGACTTTGGCACTCCGAACAGCAGATTCGATACACTGATTCATTTGTGCTCTGAATCTTCATGAAGCAGTGTTTTGAAATCGGCCATCACTAAATAAGTTGTTATTTTGTTTTTTTGGCGCTCCAAAAATATTCTTGTCGCTTTATAATATTAATATTGAACCACTGTACTCACATGAACCGATTTAAATATGTTTTTAGTACCTTTATGGATCTTGAGAGAGGAAGTGTCATTGCTCCCTATGGATGCCTCACGGAGCCATCAGATTTCAACTAAAATATCTTAATTTGTGTTCCGAAGATTAACAAAGGTCTTACGGTTGTGGAATGGCATGAGGGAAATGCCGTTATAAATGACAGAATTTTAATACATGACAGAATTTTAATAAATGACAGAATTTACCCCGCCCACAATCGGCTTTAATCGATGATGGACAGGCTATCTGCGGTTACGTAACCACCCACGTCATCAAAGAGCGCTTGGGTTGAATTGGTTTTCACCAACGATGACTGCTGGAGAAGTAAGATGTTTAGATTCTGCTATCACATCTGTAATAAAAGAAATCGACAGCGCATTCATTTTAAAAGACGAACAAAGAACCGCAATCAAGGCATTTGTCGATGGGAAAGATGTGTTTGCCGTCCTTCCAATGGGATTCGGCAAAAGTTTACAGGTGCGTTCACGCGGCCTCGTAATTCCTGTAGTTATAAGATTCTAGCTTGTAAAAAGCGTTCACGACCTCGTAGAGCTCGTAATTACAGCTTGTAAGCTGGGAGTTTTCTGAAAGCTCCCAGATCACGTGGCCGCTGTACCACCTGACCGTTGTAGATTGATTTATTAGGCGTTTATAGTGGTGCCATGGAAACGCATAATTCCCAGTCCAAGGACCAAAAGGACGTGAACAGCTCCAAATATAATGTCACGTGTTGTCATTTCAAGATTCCGGTAAATACGAGGTGACGTGAATGCAGCTTTTGTACAAGTTCAACATACGTCACTTACTGCGTTGCTCTGATTGGTTGTAGGTCTATCCAATTGAGTGCAGAGGTTTTTTTTTTTTTTTTACTGGTTCGGTTAAGACACGCCCCATAATTCAAGTGCAATGGAGCAGTATCAGACTCACATTCTGCCTAGAATATGAGTATGACGACGTCAGGCTAGAATTTAGTAATAAATGACAGAATTTTCATTTTTGGGTGAACTAACCCTTTAAAGGGGCAGCACCCAACAGGCACTCTCACACACATATATTTCTACCCTCTCACAGACTTCTTTCACATACATATACAGAGATGGACTGGGACCAAAAATCGGCCCTGGCATTTTGGCCCAGACTGGCCCACCACCACATAAGATCACAAATACCACCCGTCCTTGTGCTCCCCTGCCCTGAATATGTATACTTTCTTAATCAGAATTGTAGCTTTTCTATCTATCTATCTATCTATCTATATATATATATATATATATATATATATATATATATATATATAATTTCATGACTATATAGTTATATATTACTAATTATATATATTATATATATATAATTTCATGATTATATTTATGTATAATATTTCATGACCGAAGAGGCCCTGTGCTTTAATTGCAATGTTTTCACAATAATACAACGGATCATCATCATAATATATATAAAAAAAATTATTTTACTTAGCCGGGAAGATGTAAAACAACTAGCTTAAAGGTCAACTGATTCTTGTTAACTAGCTGCTCTGACCTTTTTTAACACTGACGTTATGGCTTTCTACACCTGCACACTTAGCCAAACTGCAATCATACAGTATATAGCCTGCCTACTTCTTTTATTGTTGTAGTGTTATCATGAACAGTTTGTCACAGACACGTCAGGCTCCACCTCCCTGCAATACCCACGCACTCAATCACCGGAATTCTAATCACTGTCACCTGCATGTCATCATCCCCATAATCACCAGCACTATATAGCCCACACTCACACACACAGTAGTTGTCCGGTCTCGTTCGTTATACAGACTCATGTATACTTACCTCAAGGACTCCAACTTGCTACTTACCTGCTACCAGCGATCCCAGTCTCTCCAGCGTCTCCAGTCTTCCTGTGTTCCTCCCTCTGTGTGTGTGAGTGTTCCTCGTCAGCCATTCTCCATCTCTCCAACCACGACTTCCATCTACAATCAACAAGGACAGTATCAATTCCCTATCATCACATTTGAACTCTCTATCCACCATTTACTCACCTGCTCATTGCTGAATATCAATAAACAACCTTACTTGCTTTTACTTCTGCCTCCGTGCCGTCTGTACCGTAACACAGTTTGTCCACCACTTGTTTTTGGCTCATTTTTATCAAGGCTTACCGCAGGTTCTACCCTCATTCCCTCATCTCTGTCCCTCTCCTCTTGAGTCTCCTCCTCACTAACACTGTTCATGCCACTGCCGCCGACACCACCACCACTTTCATCAGCCACAGGAGCTGGTGAAGGTCCTGCTACCGAAAACATTTGTATCAATTTGACACATTTGGCAGGGTCTGCTTGAAGAGCCTGTTTTTTTTCTCTCACGCAGCTTCTTTGCACCTCGTGTACATATATATTCTCCTCTCACACTTACATTCTCTCACATATATTTCTACTCGCACACTTACATTCTCCTTTAATTCTTTTATTATAAATAATAACTAAAGTATATCTGAAGAAAATATGTGTATGTAAGAGAATAATATGTGTGTGTGTGTGTGAGAGAGTATAGTGGAAACGGAAGGGGTATGTAGCGTATGCACACGTATCAGGATAATCAAACTTTGGAGTTTTCAGAACGCTTTTAACCTGATGAACTTTGTTTGTTAATCACTAACTCGGCTCCGGACGAATGTGACTTTCGGCAGGTTTGTGAACCTGAGAGAGTAAACAGAAAACGGGAACTTCCTCACTGTGGTGACTTCAAAAGGAGCACCCCCCCCCCCAGAGACTGACCAGATCCACATTCCAACACCCCACACACACAGGGACACACAAAAACACACACACAGACACACACAGAAACACACAATCATACATTTTGAACTGTATTTGTAAACTACCACTATGCTGAAATATATATTTCATATATTTTAGGGCCTATGCATGTTTCCTAGTGTTTAAATGAGTGTATTTGTGCTAGTGTGCATTTTAACGATATAATTTTGTCTGTAAACCATAACTTCTCTCCTATGCCTTTCTGACCTATCGAGTTTGGTCTCTCCGTAAAGCTCCGGACACAAGCTATTCACTGAGATATGTCACACAGCTGACAAATGCATTTTTCTATGTGTTTAATGATACTGTGAAGAACACACTCCATTTGGAGATCTGATCTGATCTGATAGTCATAAATCATTGGATTAAGTCGTGAGGCCAAACAAAGGGAAAGCTTTCCCGCCAACTTTGCACCCATGTTATTGGCTACCCCACCTCAAGGAGGTGTGTCGGCTTATCTGTCATAAAAGCAAAGACGCACAATTTCTTGTGTGTTCTCTCCCGATTGTCTCACGTGCATCTCGTGCACGTTTTTCCCGGACCTCTCCGGTGACCACGCGCTGCCATCGCGCTCAGCTTCGGGATTGCCATCTTCCAGCGAAACTCACTCTCGTCCTCAGTTCAAACCTTCCCGCTGAACGGAGGAAGCCAATGAACTGCACCAGCGCTAACCTGAAATTCGACACACGCAACCAATGCAAGTATACTGCCGTTTCTCAATCTTAGATGATGAAACTGATTTCCGTGCTGGCTTAGGACTGGTTGTGAGTTTGCTACTTGCCTTCTCTCTTTCCTTCTCTACTTCTATTCTTGTACATAGGTGTGTATTTTCTTGTATATATATTTAGATGTATAACCTCTGTATTCGTAGTTTGCATATATTAAAATGTTATTCACGCTCGATTGTTCTGTTTGTTCTTTCAGCTGAAAACCAAGTCACTTTAATGTTTTTCGATCGCTTTATGCTTTGATGTTATAATAGCAAGTTATTTTCATGGCCAGAGAATAACTCTGTTTATAATATTCTGTGAGGGACTTAGTTTGCTGGACAAACGAACAGTTTCTCTAAATAATTATTAAACCAGAACTAATCATATATGTAATTGATTATAATTCGTTGTAATTGATTCACAATATATGTTTAATTCCCCGTTGGGTCGATATATGAATCATAATTCATTCATAATATTATGAATTATTATATTCATATTTCATCCATAAATTGGTTAATAACATATATATTTACATATATACATATTACATTACAATTACATATATTTGGTGGAGAATTTAAAGGCACGTTTTAAACTTGGTTTTTGGTAAAAAGCAATGTAGAATAATTTGTGTGTGACTTAATGTACATGCGCGCTTTATTCAGTGAGAAGACGCACGGGTCCTCACTCTACGCACCGTTAACAAGCTGCTGTTTGTGTCTAAAAACACTGCAGGCCTAGTCTTGATTGACCGTGAAATACACTGCAGTCTATTGATATTTCAAGCTCATATCTGTCAAGGACGACAATTTTTGCAGTAAGTAACAGTTTTGAATATTAATTTCCGCTTGAATAAACGAATTGAGTCGTATTCAGCCCTTTGAAAGATTTGTGGGACGAGTTTCTCCCATCTGTAAAAAAGGCCTTATTATATTTGCCACTATTTATCTGAATTATTTGTGTCGTCCAAAAATTCATAGTATAGCTGGCGGTCCTGGGTTACGCCGTTTGGCCTAGCTACCCAAACCACGTGATCCCCCTTACAAATCTAATCGGAGAGCAGTTCACCTGGTTTATCGTGTAAAATTTGGAGCTATATCAACATTCTGATCCAATGTTGATTTGTAACCCGCGGCGAAGGAATCCCGCAAGCGTTACATATTCGCGTGCATTAAAGTTTGCACCAAAGGGACTGATTCCCAGAGTTGTGTACCCGTGAGTAAAACGGTACACATATATTTATGAAAGATTCCACTGAGGTTCTATAGTTGTAATCGTGACCGTGCAGTTAAAACAGCGTAAGGGTCAGAACCCCACAAAGCGCTCGTTTTTATATCACGAATTAAAGAAAGGGGATGCAGTAACTCTGACCAGACGCCAGAGGGCAGTCTGCTCAGGTGTGCCACCCCTCCCTACTTATTGGGTGTGTGGACTCAGTGACGCCACCGCGTGGACTTTCTGAGTTAAAGCCGCTCCATACTTTGAACTGAAATTATCTCCAAGTTATCTTTTGCTTCTCTATACTGCGGGGAGTTGTAAAAGTAATTTGCTTTTGGTGGTTATGCTTTCCAATCGTGTTGGAATGTGTTTTACTGATTTAAATTTAATTTAAACACGTTTAAATTTTTAAAGTTTCCTTTCCAACGAGAGAATTCACTTTCTGAGAGTGCGCCCCCTGGTGGACACTGCCAGATAAGTCAATTCTCTTTTCCCTTGTATTCTTTTTCCTGTATTCACAGATCTACTCTATTTTATTTTATTTCAGTTTATTTATTTTATTTTTATTCTACTTTGTGTTATTTCATCCATTCTCTTTTTGGCTTTTCTCTCTCTTTCTCTCAAGTTATTTCTTTAGTTTTACTTTGGAAATTCATTCCCTTTTATTACTTAATGTTTTATTTTATTCACTCTTAGTTCTGGGTCCTGTGTGTTATTGGCTGGCAATAACATTCACGCACACCCCAAGCCTCCCTTATTTCATACACTTATTTTGAATTTAATTAAATAACATTTAATTCAATCTTAAAATTAAGTAGTGTCAATCAGTTGCCATTTTTGCTATCAACAAGCAATTCTCTTTAGGAAAAATCTGCAAATAGGGAAGGCTTTCTCTTTTCTTTCTCCCATTCTGTTATTCTATGCACTCATTTAAATTTAATTGAACAGAGTTTAATTCAAATTTGAATCAAGTGCATCTGATTTGTTTTTGTTTTATTTTATTTTTACTTTTGTTCTGCTTCTAGCTAGTTCATTTTAGACCCCTACTCTTTAAGGCCCTTTAGCGCCCTGGGGTGAGCTGATGGTTGCTCCAGTGAGTTCCAGTGAGTGGAGCTACCTGGCCTGGCGGTTCTTGCACTGACTGTGTGTGAATCGGAGACACTCTGACCTCGTATTACGGGCAACACGCAAGGACATCAGCGAGTTGTTTATCAGGTAAAGGGAGGCAACGAGTCCAAGTTGACACCAAATGGCAATTTTGTTTAATTTCCCGGCTCAGGCTTCTGCACGACAGAACCGCCCTTTTGGAGTAACTGCCCGTAAAGGGGACAGACTCTGAGTTTAGGGAAAACTCAATTTTGACCGGTCACTTGAGCCGTTGGCGCAAATACCTTGCCAAAGTGCGCAGTTGTGCTGGTGTTCCGTGTTTGAGAGGTTGCACCGTGGTACAAAGGGGACAGGTGGCCACGGACACCGCAGGAGAATGTTTGAACGTCTAGGACAGGCTGCCTGCCATTGAGTTCTTATCTGAGCACCCACGATTCACCCAGGCCTAAATTAGTGACATACAGTCACTTCACCTAATTGAAAGCCACAGAATATTACATATTCTTCAATTATTCAGGTGCGGGCCAACCCTTAGGCTCTCGATCCAGACCATCCCTCTAGGTCTTATGACGCAACAGTGCACTCGCCTGACACCGTCATAAACCCAGCTGGAATAGGAAGTTTAAGTTTCACTTCTCCCCTCTAGCCCTTCTGTTTTAGTTTATTGCTATTCTATTTTTATTCCTTTCTATTTGTTTACTGCTCTATTTCTCATTTAATTGCATCCACCCATTCTGTTTTGCTTCTGTACTGTGCTTGTTTCTTTCAGTTCATGTAAAAGCAGAGCCTGTGAGAGCCATCACGGAAAACTGAGTAATAGATAGACGACCGAGCAGCGAGAGTCATCAAAGGACTCTTAGGGCTACCGCCTGTCAAAATCTTTATTCAAATCCGGCACTCACCCACACAAATTGACCCGCGTGGTCCTTTTGGCTATCGACAATTAAGTGTCTAGCCTACATTCCACTAACTGTCTGCACCAGTTAACTGGAACCAAACCAAAGAATTATATAATCATGCATCATTACAAGTCGTTAGCCCTGCGCGTGCTTGCATTGGTTCTGTTTGTGCTGTCTTTCTCTCGCCAACAGCAAGCTAACGTGTTCAGAGCAGCCAGCCCCAGCACCCATGGGGACGGACTCAAGACCGGGTTGGGCTCCCTGACCAGCACGATCCTGCCCAACGACGCTGTGGATCCCCAGCACCAAAGCAACGAGCAGCTGGACGACAACCTGAATCGATTAATGGCCCACGATCCAACGCCGAGCTACAAAGAATGGGCGAAAGTCATCCGAACCATCGCCCACAACCTCAAGCTCCAGGCGGAGGATGCCCAGAGGAATCAGGCCCAGATTCATCATCACCACGATCAGCGACTCGTAGAGACCCAGGACCAGCGGACGAATCCAAACCCGAGCTGCAGGAGGAGCTGCAAAGACTTCAAAAAGCCCTTGCAGAGCTCCACCTGGAGGTGGAGCGTAGAAAACTGACTGGAAAAATCCAACACAGCGAAGCTCCCCTAGCCAAAGCAGAAACTAAGCTGAAAGACAGACACACTAAAGCCCTGACCTGTGAAAATCATCTCAAACAGGCCCAGAAAGGAGTTATGGCTCCGAAACAACAAAGAGACTATGTGAATGAACTTGACACTGGTTACAGAGTACAGAAAAGTGGCATGGGAGGGGAAACACACATCACCGAGTTTCCCCTAACCAGTCAAGAAGCCCTAATTCCAAATGGGGTTAAAAGTCCACTGCCCAAAACGTCCAACGGCCAAGAACCTTCGCCAGCAGCTGTCACATCCAACTACCAGCACCTGCGACAGGTTCTGATCCAAAAGCTTTCTGACCCTGCATCAGATCAAGGGCTCCCTGCTGCCATGGACCTAAAACGGGGCAGACTGAAAAACCCATACACTTGCTACAGCCGACTGCAAATGGCCTACTTCAGAGCATGTGGTCAGCCAGCGATGGAGGAAGATTTCATCTTCAACACTCTGCTTCTCCGAGAGCTGCACCCTGCGGTGAGTGATCACCTGGCAGCCTTGGCCTGCTCACGCAGTATGTCTACTCAGCAGCTGCAAAACTTGGTTGACGAAGCTCACTCCAAGCAAACACTGCTCCTGAAAAGACTGTAGAAAATCAAACCAGTTACACAGTCTCCGACCACTGCCCAGAAACCTGTCCTTACCTTTTTGAAAGATTGAGAAATGAAGCTGAAAGACAAAATCAGACTCTCAAGTCACAAAGATGTGAGCTGAATGTGCAGTCGCACAGTCCAAATGAGGTCCACCTTGAACACACAGCTCCCCTGCACCACACCATTGGTCGAGTGAGCCTGGCACCTCCGGTGTGTGTAGCGCAAATGGACACGTTTCCCTGTTTCATCCACAAAGACCTGCTAGACTGTTTTGAGCCCTTATTTAATGCCAGACCGCTGAAAATCTGGGCTCAAGTGTGTGAACTTCTGCCTTCCCAGTCACCCAGACCACCTGAGCCAGACGGTCAGGTCACAGAGGTCGCGGGAAATCTCCCAGCGGCTCAGAGCACAGTTCAAGGTCACCACCCGGCGTACTTCAACTCACCATAGACTGTAACTCTCTCTGCTCCAAGGTCACAACAGACTCACAGCTGAATGATGTAACTACAACAGACATTATTCTCACACTGTGGGCAGACAACTCAGCCTTCAGCCACACGCTGTTAAGTGCTCACAGTGAAGGAACACTGGACCTCCCATTTGTCAACAAGCAAACACACTTTCCACTAGACTTTCGTCTACCAACCATGATGACTGTCAAAGACATCTGCGTTTTGAACTTCAAATGGAACAACCGGCATTTAACCCATCACTTCCTGGTCCTTCCAGACCTCCTGATGCACTTTAATGCTCATACGGACAGTGCAAATGAGTTGTTGTGGGCCCCGATGACTGTACAGCTTTCTGTTGTTCCTGTCAACACTGCCAACTTCCTGTCAGGCCAGACTATCCAACATGTCTGCATCCTGATCAACATACAGGAACCTGCAGTACCACCTTACACCAAAGGGGGTGCTGTCTGGATCAACATACAGGAAATTGTAGTACCACCTTACACCAAAGGGGGTGCTGTTTGGCTCCACACACAGGAAACGGTAGTACCACCTTACACCAAAGGGGGTGCTGTTTGTCTCAACAAGCAATGTGGTCAAACCCTAAGTCACATGCTGGGCCCCTTAAAGGCCCCTTCACACTTTCACCTGAATACTTAATACCAGCTGCCATGGTCCCAGAAGGAAGCTTAAGCAACACAAGTTTCACAGCATCCTTCAAGAGCATCTCAATCACTTCCATCAAACTGGTACCCACAGAACAGGTGCACAGAACGGAGCTGATGGAGGACAAACACCTTGCAGTACCCACAGTCGCTAACCAGCCTGCCTGTGAAACTCAGGAAAGCGCTGCACCTCTGACAGCCAACCTGACAGCTAACACCACAACAGAGGAGCCCTTCCCAAGGTTTGAGCCTAAAGGCCAACAGATCCAGAAAGATGCAAGTGCGCTAAAGAATGATGCAGACTGTCAAAGACTCAGAAACGTCTTGCACAAATTCAAAGTGACATTTGACAAAGACCTTTTATGCAGTGGTCTCACTAAACTTCACACAGTGCATAGTGCAACACACCCAAATGCTCCTCCCACCTTAATCAGGCAGTACGAAGGTCACATCGCCCCACATGAACCAGTACAGGAGGTTGTTCATTCAACAGAAGGAAAAGGTGTTATCTGCCCATGCAACAGCACCTATTCAGTCCCTACCTGGTCCATTGTCAAACCAGACAGCAAGTGGCGACCCACCAGCGGCTTCAGGAGGCTGAACCAGCAGGTGCCACTGCCACGACGTGCCAGAAAGCACAAGTCTGCACAGAGCGGAGATTCAGCTGCCTGCCAAAACGGCTATAACAGCACACCAGCATTGACACTTGAGATAATGGTACCCCAACAACAGCAACCAACCTGTCACAGGTACCTCAAAGAGAATGCGTGCCAAGGAATGCCCACGGTCTACGGTGATGGACGTTTCTACATCCATAAGGGCATCCCACAGGCAAATGCAGGGGTACGATGGTTAAGAAACCAACCCTGCCAACCACAGAACAGCAGGTGGGGTCCCCAGTCATGTCAGTATGGTGAAGCAGCAGCTACCCTCAAAACCCTTCATGTCTCCTCAGCTCATAACATCAGGGAACTCATGTGCACAGACTCACACTTTGCCAGACCTTGTTTCACATGCCATCTTCTGGGCTGGAAACAAACTGGTTTCAAGACTGAATGCAAAGAAGCAGGTGAAACATCAACACCTGTTCCAGACACGTGATCACCTCACCCAAGCACACAACAAGATCACTTACGGGGAAAAGGTGAAAAGAAGTTTAAAGCAACCAGGGCGTGACAAAGGCGTGAACGACCAAACTAAGGCCCTTGCCAAGACTGGCACCCTGCATAACAAGCAATGGTCACACCCACCTGGACTGGACTGTTCCTGCAACATTTCCCGCCTTACTGCCACTGCCACTGACAACCAAACTTGCCAACACTTCCATGCGAAATGTTTTGCACCACCACTCATACCCCTCCAACCTCCCGTTCACGGCATCTGGTCCCATGACGGTCCCTGGCCTCAAACAACTACATGAGACCAACCACATGCTGCGTGTGGGAGTGAACTTTCTACAATATGTCCCTGATGTCCTCACAGCGCCAAAGCTTGCACTGCCACAGGGCCAAAAGGGGGGTGAACTGATATACACCCACAACACACCATGTGCCAAACACCATGGTACCAGAATCACGCATTAGACATTAAAACAAGTGGCGCACTGGCCCAGCTTGCAGCAAGATGCGGCAGAGCACGCCAGAGGATGTCAAGTTTGCCATCACGTCCAGACTGCAAACGCAAATCATCGAGCTCCACTGCAAAACAGAGAAGTCACGTTTCCACGGTCAGTCGACCAGAAAGACTGGACTGCAAAACCTCCTCTGATGCTCATGGCCATCACAGACACCATACAGGAGTCAACTCAGGTGTTCCCCACGGAACTACTGATGGCACGGCAGGTGCTACTGCCGTTGCACCTGTACCAACCAGGAGACTTGAGTCTCATCACAGCCTGCTCCCCTCATCAGCATCACAACAAGCTCCAACTACAACTGAGAAAGCAACTCGCAACACAGAGCCAAACCCTGCAAACCACCTGCAAATCCTGGAAAGGTATTGCGGTGGTTCTCCGCACTCACAGTTTCCTGCTGATCCAAACGGCGAACTCAAGGAAGCAACTGTTTACAGTCCTCCAGAATGACTTTGCCCAAAATCAGCTGGTTATAGCTCTGTTGACAGACCTGCTACGAGAAATTAGCTTCCCTATGGACAGAGTGGCTATGAATAGGATTCCTCAGTATCCTACACAAACTGTGCTGGACTTTGCTACTGGCAGACCCAAAGACACGGTCAATGTCAGGTGGCAGCAACGTAACACCCATGCCAAGAAACACACCTCAGTTGCGGTAGCCTACCACAACAGCAACCCACGGCTGTGCCCGGCTCCCCACTTTAGCAGGTGTAGTTACACCAAAGACTTTCAGTCCTTCTGCCCAAACCAGCTCTTCCTCAGAAACCACACTGAAGGAATGGGCCGGTTGCAGCTTATGACCAGCGACACACGCTGCCCTGCCAAGGCCAAGCCTCACACCCCAGTCATCGGAACACAAGCCGAGATTGTGGGTGATCGACTGCTCGTCCACACCCCCACTCATGCTGCCACCCTAACCTACAATCAGCACAACACCGCCACTCGTGTCAACCTGCCCAATCTAAGTAAGTGGATCCAGGTACCCCTGGGTTCCATCCTTCACCGCAGCCATCTGGTGGTGCACTGTCTCTCAAGCAAAGAGGACCAGTCAGAACTGGAAATCCCATCTTCCCCCAGGGATCACCATCACACCTTAGATCCAGGAATGGAACTGAGGATTGACAAAGGGGGGTCCCAGCTAAGTGACAGTACTCCTATTGATGCAGCCCTCCAAGCACTCTCACGACTGCCTGTCCTGACCAGCTCACCTAAAGCCCAAGCTTGGACTCCTGCCAACACAACCCGTTGCCTCTCCATGGCAATCAAGTACTCACTCGCCCTGGGCCTGGCCTTCATCCTATCCCAAGGGAACAAAGGGATGCAAGAATCCATGGACAGGTGCTTATCTGCTCTCCCTCAAGGACCAGTAGGAACCACCTGCTGCGTGACCGTCCGGATCCATGTGCCATCGAACTTGGTTACCGTCCAACGAAGTCCGCACAGGAACTTCGTTGGCCGAAAGGGGGAATCTGTAGCGTATGCACACGTATCAGGATAATCAAACTTTGGAGTTTTCAGAACGCTTTTAACCTGATGAACTTTGTTTGTTAATCACAAACTCGGCTCCGGACGACTGTGACTTTCGGCAGGTTTGTGGACCTGAGAGAGTAAACAGAAAACGGGAACTTCCTCACTGTGGTGATTTCAAAAGGAGCACCCCCCCCAGAGACTGACCAGATCCACATTCCAACACCCCACACACACAGGGACACACAAAAACACACACACAGACACACACAGAAACACACAATCATACATTTTGAACTGTATTTGTAAACTACCACTATGCTGAAATATATATTTCATATATTTTAGGGCCTATGCATGTTTCCTAGTGTTTAAATGAGTGTATTTGTGCTAGTGTGCATTTTAATGATATCATTTTGTCTGTAAACCATAACTTCTCTCCTATGCCTTTCTGACCTATCGAGTTTGGTCTCTCCGTAAAGCTCCGGACACGAGCTATTCACTGAGATATGTCACACAGCTGACAAATGCATTTTTCTATGTGTTTAATGATACTGTGAAGAACACACTCCATTTGGAGATCTGATCTGATAAATCTCATAAATCATTGGATTAAGTCGTGAGGCCAAACAAAGGGAAAGCTTTCCCGCCAACTTTGCACCCATGTTATTGGCTACCCCACCTCAAGGAGGTGTGTCGGCTTATCTGTCATAAAAGCAAAGACGCACAATTTCTTGTGTGTTCTCTCCCGATTGTCTCACGAGCATCTCGTGCACGTTTTTCCCGGACCTTTCCGGTGACCACGCGCTGCCATCGCGCTCAGCTTCGGGATCGCCATCTTCCAGCGAAACTCACTCTCGTCCTCAGTTCAAACCTTCCCGCTGAACGGAGGAAACCAACGAACTGCACCAGCGCTAACCTGAAATTCGACACACGCAACCAATGCAAGTATACTGCCGTTTCTCAATCTTAGATGATGAAACTGATTTCCGTGCTGGCTTAGGACTGGTTGTGAGTTTGCTACTTGCCTTCTCTCTTTCCTTCTCTACTTCTATTCTTGTACATAGGTGTGTATTTTCTTGTATATATATTTAGATGTATAACCTCTGTATTCGTAGTTTGCATACATTAAAACGTTATTCACGCTCGATTGTTCTGTTTGTTCTTTCAGCTGAAAACCAAGTCACTTTAACGTTTTTCGATCGCTTTATGCTTTGATGTTATAATAGCAAGTTATTTTCATGGCCAGAGAATAACTCTGTTTATAATATTCTGTGAGGGACTTAGTTTGCTGGACAAACGAACAGTTTCTCTAAATAATTATTAAACCAGAACTAATCATATATGTAATTGATTATAATTCGTTGTAATTGATTCACAATATATGTTTAATTCCCCGTTGGGTCGATATATGAATCATAATTTATTCATAATCTTATTAATTATTATATTCATATTTCATCCATAAATTGGTTAATAACCGCTACATTTTGTTACAGGTATAATGGAAACGAAAGGCAGGTCATGTGCGGTAATAACGTGACGTTCAGGTTCTCAGCGCCGCCCTGCCGACTTGGTGCATTTTCAATGAAATACAGATTTGTGTATGTTTTATTTAATCTATAAAATCATTGCTGTGCTGTGAATCAGTTTATTTAATGCAAAGCAAACTACAGGGATGCGATTTCAGTAAACAAGTGTTGTATCCGTCTTTTGGATGAAGGAAACACTTGATGCCTTGCATAAAATTATCAATTTATTCCTAAAGATACTGAATATAATTACTTTGGATATTAAAATGTGTTCTCAGAACTGTGCACTGATTGTTTATAGGCATCTTTCGGCTACGAGTGAGATGCAGTGTGGTGGTCAAGTCACGTCAAGTCACCTTTATTTATATAGCGCTTTTTACAATGCAGATTGTATCAAAGCAGCTTTACATTGATAACTGGTACATAATTTGGCTGCACAGCAGCTCTTAAATAATAGTGTCAGGCAGATCAGAAGCACTGTTGATTAAATGTCAAGAATACTATTGAATATCAAATGTCAAGTGTCCCCAACTAAGCAAGCCAAGGGCGACAGCGGCAAGGACCCCAAACTCCATCAGATGACATCAGGTGGCAAACAAGTGGCAAATAGGTGTTAAAATGGAGAAAAAAAAAAAAACTTGGGAGAAACCAGGCTTAGTCGGGTGGCCAGTTCTCCTATGGCGAACAGTGCTTTGTTACAATCAGGTTGCTATCATAAGTCTGATGGGATCGCAACATTCAAAGTATTTATTTCAACTCCATCCAGTTGAGGATCGTATTCATTACGCCGTTATGGACGGTCTGTTGAGGAACTGTGGCACTGGCTGTCATGTTGATGAGGCCTTCACAATGGATGATCCAGTTGACTCGATCTCTGCTGATACTTCAGGGCTGCGTTGTGGTCATGTCCAGTTGAGGATCGTATTCATCACACCGGTATGGACGGTCTATTGAGGAACTGTGGCACTGGCTGGCGTGTTGATGATGTCTTCACAATGGATGATCTAGTTGACTCGATCTCTGCTGATACTTCAGGGCTGCGTTGTAGTTGTGTCATGGCACCGGTCCTTGGTCTCAGCTGGATGTGGCCCAGATCCGGTTGACTACGGTAAACCTCGGGATAAACAGAAAGACTAATATTAGCATATATGCCATTCTTTTTCTGATGTAACGAGTACATCTGGTGTTATAGGAAGTGTTCCCAGTTCCGGCTGACCTAATTTATGCAGCCTAATAATCCTTTAACGGATTTAAAAATATAAATTGATAATGTGTTATGTGTATGCCAGGTCAACACTCTGAGGTCTAAGGGTATCGCCGGCGATACCACCGCATTTTTTTTTCTTACCATTGTGAAAGAGACTCAAAATACTCTGTCAATGTTGCACATACAATTAAGAGTTATACACCATTTTAATCTGTTGAATAATCTTCTTTCATTTGTGTACACTCAGAGTAAAAACAAAATGCTGTGCTTTTTGTAAAATAAAGAAAACTAACATCATGCGTTATCTCTCGTCTCCCTCTGAACGAATTCCAATCTGATAGTTCTCAGGAAATGAACTGTAACTTAGTGAATACGAATGACAAAAAAATTAAACTTATGTCTAAAGAAACGTTGAAATGTCAGGTTTTAAATCGTGCAGGTCAAATCGAAAACAAACATTTTGTGTTTATGTAATCTGTATGAAAAGAGAGCCATGTCAGAAGTCTGTGATTCAGCTCATTATCCGCTAATGCGGCCACGCCCACGGAGCCAGCGCTATTCAGACGCAAATTCAGAAGCAATACATGCATACATCGTCTCAATCTTGAATTTATTGTCTTGAAAAGTGTTTATCTGGATGTTAAAGCCATGGTTAGCGAACTCTAGAAGACATGCCATGAGTTCCTGGTTCTTCTTCTTCTTTATATGGATTTGTGGCCTAAAGGTGTACAGAGCGCCCTCCGGCTGCAAGTATGAATTGTATCCAGCACTCATAGTGATGATATATAGAATAAATATAGAATAAATATTACTCCTCTGTATAGAAATTTGACATAAACATATAAGAATCCATCAATATTCCTCCAAATGTGCATGCTTTAAGCTAAAAGCCTATATGAAATGCCATAGAGGTAACATAATTGTTCAGACACTTTGCATCACAGAAATACATTATATTTTAAAGATTTTAAATTTTTAATTGAGCTGAGACATGATTACAGGGTTTTACAGGGATTACAGGGATTTTTTTTTCACACCCTACCTGACTGAAAGGCCTCATTAATATGCAAGTCATTTCAGGTCATTATTATTTGATTCTTTTGTCTTATCAGGTGTAAATGGCCCATTATTCATGATCATTCACACCTCCACGCATAAAAGTCAAAAGTGACTTACAAAAACTAAATCAATATCTTGTTTTATATGAAGGAGTAGGCAGCATAATTTTTACATAATTCTGAAGCAAAAACTCTAGTCTACAACCTCCAATACTCAGAAGTCTTATGAACACAGATTTAATATACTTTTTTTGGCCTTATTTCATTGACTTAAGTTTTTTGTTTTTTCAATAACCACGCATAAACTTTATTCCTTCAAAAACACAAACATGTACATACATGTTCCTCACATATTATGGTAGCCTATTTTGCGCTGAATACAGTGTAATGACACTTGTGTCATTAATGTGTTTATGAACAAATGAAAAAAGCACAAATGTCAGGGCATGTCAAAAATTCTCCAGGCCCCAAATCAGCCTCAGACTCCAGAAGGTTAAAGAGATGCGTTTTTAGTCTAGATTTAAACTGACAGAGTGTGTCTGCATCCCGAACAATGCTAGGAAGGTCGTTCCACAGTTTAGGTGTCAAATAGGAGAAGGATCTACCGCCTGCAGTTGATTTTGATATTCTAGGTATTATCAGCTGGCCTGAATTCTGAGATCGTAATAAACGAAACCATTTAGTGCTTTGTAAGTAATTAGCAAGATTTTAAAATCTATACGATGTTTAACAGGAAGCCAATGCAGTGATGACAGAACTGGGCTAATATGGTCATACTTCCTAGTTCTAGTAAGAACTCTAGCTGCTGCATTTTGTACAAGCTGTAGTTTATTTACCAAGTGAGAGGAACAACCACCCAGTAGAGTATTACAGTAATCTAGCCTTGAGGTCATGAACACATGAACTAACTGTTCTGCATTCTTCATTGAGAGCATATGTTGTAGTTTAGATATATTTTTAAGATGGAAGAATGCAGCTTTACAGATGCTAGTAACATGGCCTTCAAATGAAAGATTGGTATCAAAGAGCACACCCAGGTTCCTAACTGACGACGAAGACTTAACAGAGCAGCCATCAAGTGTTAGACAGTAATTCTAGATTATTGCGTGAAGAAGTTTTCGGTCCAAAAATTAGAATTTCTGTTTTTGCTGAATTTAGTAGTAGGAAATTACTGGTCATCCAGTTTTTTTTATATCAGCTATACATTCTGTTAATTTAGCGAATTGGTGATTTTCGTCAGGTCCTTCCTAATGATATCTCCCAACGGTAGCATGTACAGAGTAAAAAGCAACGGTCCTAGTACTGAACCTTGCGATACTCCATATTTAACTTGTGATTGATATGACATCTCATCGTTTACTACTACAAACTGATAACGGTCAGATAAGTATGATTTGAACCATGCCAATGCAATTCCACTAATGGAATTTTTCGAGTCTGTTTATGGTCTGTTTTCAGAATATTGTGATCGATAGTGTCAAATGCAGCACTAAGATCCAGTAACACTAATAGAGAGATACAACCACGATCTGATGATAAGAGCAAATCATTAGTAACTCTAATGAGAGCAGTCTCAGTACTATGGTATGGTCTAAATCCTGACTGGAAATCTTCACAGATACTATTTCTTTCTAAAAAGGAACATAGTTGTGATGAAACTGCCTTTTCTAGTATTTTTGACAGAAAAGTGAGATTTGAGATTGGCCTGTAATTGACTAATTCTCTAGGATCAAGTTGTGTTTTTTTTAATAAGAGGTTTAATAATAGCCAGCTTAAAGGTTTTTGGTACGTATCCTAGCGATAAAGATGAATTAACAATATTAAGAAGAGGATCTATGACTTCTGGAAGCATCTCTTTCAATAGCTTAGTCGATATAGGGTCTAACATACATGTGGATGATTTTGATGATTTAACAAGTTTAGACAATTCTTCCTCTCCTAAAGCAGTAAATGAATTGAAGTTTTCCTTAGGGACACTACAATGCACTGTCTGACACAAGACTGTAGTAGACGGTTGCATGGTTATAATTTTTTCTCTAATATTATCAATCTTGCAAGTAAAGAAGTTCATAAAGTCATTACTGCTGTGCTCTTTGGAAACATCAGAAGTTGAAGCTTTATTTCTTGTTCATTTAGCCACGGTATCAAATAAATACCTAGGGTTGTGTTTATGTTCTTCTAAAAGTTTTGAAAAATAGGCAGATCTAGCAATTTTTAAGGCCTTTCTGTACTCAGTCATTTTCTCTCTCCACGAAATGCGAAATACTTCTAGTTTTGTTTTCTTCCAGCTGCGCTCCATTTTTCTTACTGCTGATTTTAGGGCCCGAGTGTGCTCATTGTACCATGGTGTTGGATTAATTTCCTTAATCTTTTTTAAACGCAAAGGAGCAACTGAGTCTAATGTGCTGGAAAAGACAGAGGCAATAGTTTCTGCTGCAATATCGAGGTCTTCTAAGCTGTCTGGTATGCTAAGGCGATGAAACTGATCCGGAAGATTATTTATAAAGCAATCTTTAGTGGTAGAAGTGATGGTTCTACCATATTTATGGCACAGAGGCAGTTTAGCCTCTTTGACTAAATGTAGCATACACGAGACTAGATAATGATCTGAGATGCCATCACTCTGCTGCAGAATTTCAATGGCATTAATATCGATTCCATGTGACAATATTAGATCTAAAGTATGATTACGACAATGAGTGGGTCCCGACACGTGTTGTCTAACACCAATAGAGTTTAGAATGTCTGTACATGCCAATCCTAATGAGTCTTTTTTATTATCTACATGGATATTAACCCTTAAATGCATGACTGTTTCACCAATCGTTCTTACATATCTATCACAGAAGGATCTCTACCTGTCACAATAATATAAAACTCCTTTGATATTAGAGTAACAATTGCAGAAGAATAAAGTAAAGCATATTTTGTTACCTTTTGGAGTTTGAAAGGGCCCAGTTTGAGCAGATGTTTTATGCCATCACCACTGTCCTCGTCAGAGCTCATTTCCCAGTAAATTCAGCAAATAATGGGCTAGTTTTATGTTTGAGGTCACGAATATGAGCCCATTCGCGATCTCAAACGTATTCTCAAAACTATATAATTTTCAGCATCTTCCAAATCAATATTTCGATCGCTAACAGCTTCACCAGATCCATCCAGTAACAGTTACAGTCATATTTGATTGTGTTCAGTACTTGCTCTGCAGTAAATCGCTGAGCCATTTCATGTTTTCCTTATTATTTCGTTTTCTGTCTGAACGAGTCGTTACTTCAGCATTGTGTTTCAGACATTGTCACCTTGTGGAATAAAGGTGAATTGCACTTATTCCATCATCTAAGATTCAATTATTGTTGTGAAGAAAAAATATAAGTACACACATTCACAGCTCAGGTCGTTAGCGACCCTATGCAATTTTTACAAAAAAAAATTAATACAAAAATAGGCATTCTTTTATAATTTTATTATTTTTTTTCTTGTTATATTCTTTATAATGAATTGATTGAGGAATACCAAGAAGGCTGATGTCTAACTTTAAAAATTAATGAGGAGGAGGGTAGTGAATGATGTCCCGGGTCACTAAAGACCCGAGGTATGCATTGAAGGGTTAAAATCACCAACAACAAGGACTTTATCTGTAGCTAGTACTAATTCTGATAGAAAATCGGCTGTCTCTTTGATAAAGTCTATATGGTGTCCTGGTGGCCTGTATACAGTAGCCAACACAAATGTCAACTTACATAATGTTACGTAAAGCACCATCACTTCGAAGGAATTATATTTGAAAGACTTCTGGCTGATACTGTAAATATTACTATAAATTACAGCAACACCTCCCCCTTTTCCTTTCTGTCGAGGATTGTGTCGATAATCATAACCTTGAGGATTAGACTCATTTAAAGTAATGTAATCGTCCGATTTTAGCCAGGGTTCTGTCAAACACAGCACATCTAGATTACTGTCTGGGATAATATCGTTTACAATAAGTGCTTTTGAAGAAAGTGATCTAATATTTAACAACCCAAGCTTTATCATTTGTTTATCATTATTATCTCTATTTTTTATTTGTTGAACATCAATTGAATTTGGTAACACTTTAGATTACAGCCCGGAAAGTACTGATAAATAACTAATTATTCATACTTTTAATATTTTATAACTAAGGGGTATGTATGACATAACTAAGGGGTAAATATGACATTACGGGCTGTAAATTAAAGTGGAGCTTGTTACCCTCTTATTTCATATAGTTACAGGGTAAGTATGACATTACGGGCCTTAAATTAAAGTGGAGCTTGTTACACTCTTATTTCATGTAGTTACAGGGTAAGTATGACATTACGGGCCGTAAATTAAAATGGAGCTTGCTACACTCTTGTTTCATGTAGTTACAGGGTAAGTAATTAATAAAAATAAATAAATAAATAAATAAAAACGCAAACAGTCATATCACTTGGAAAACTTTATTTGAAAAACAACTTATTTCAAAACAGATTTAAAGTTACAACACTTCTTATTTGTTTCTCTTGCTTGGCTTCCTCCTCCTCTTGTTCCTCTCTTTCTTTCTTTCCACTGATGAAACTTAAGAGGGAATCCCATTTGCTATTCTGTATTTAAAAAATACAGAACACCCGGAAATGTGCTCACCGTTTACTCATCTTTTACCCTCATGCCATCTGAGATGTATACGACTTTCCTTCTTAAGATGAACACAAAAAGGATTTTAGGAAAAAAATAAATAATCTGGGAACGCTTTATAATGCAAGCTCATGTGTTCCTAAAAGTCGAAGCATCAAACAGCACAAACAGCAATAACTACAGTAATCCATACGACCCTAATGGATGAATCGATGTCTTCTGAAGTGAAAAGTATTTGTAAGAAAAATACCAAATATTTGAATATTTTTAAAACTTTCGACCAGCTGTCTTCTGTGCGTGCATGCGAGGGTTGAGAGTTCATGCTTGCCGTAACTTGAAGCGTGACGTAGGCATGCCGAGAAACTCACGCATATGTTGGAGACCGTCAGTTTTTTTTTTATTATTATTTTTTTAGTAATGCTCACAACAAAATACACAGAATAACAGATAATGAGAATGAGAAACAAACAAGACAGAATAACAGAGACGGCAGTTCTTGCGCGAGTTTCACACGAATCTCCCGCGAGAACGTCATGAAAGCTTCATGTTGCTCATTTCAATGTGCTCCATCGAACATGAAGTCGACTCTCATGCAGGCACTGGTGACAGTTAGTCGGAAGCGAAAAGATGAATAGCCTAAACCATGAGAAAATTTCGGGGTGTACTGTATTTTCTTATAATACAGAATAGCAATGGGATTCCTTCTTAAGATTCATCAGCTGAGAAACAAGAGCAGGTGGAAGCCAAGCGAGAAACAACAACAACCAAAAAACGGACAAAACTTGTTACTTTCTGTCAGGACTTTAGAGTTTGAAATGAAAAGTTGATTTAAAAAAATGAATAATAAGTGTTGTAGACCTGTTTTTAATAAAGTTGTTTTTCAAATAAAGGTTTCGAAGTCAGTGATATCAGATTGTTTGCATTTTATTAATTACTTACCTTGTAACTACATGAAATAAGAGGGTAACAAGCACCACTTTAATTTACGGCCCGTAATGTCATACTTACGCTGTAACTACATGAAATAAGAGGGTAACAAGCTCCACTTTAATTTACGGCCCGTAATGTCATACTTACCCCTTAGTTATATGTCATAAGTACCCCTTAGATATAAAATATTTACAGTATAAATAATTTGTTATTTTCCTGGTTGTTACCCCTTTATTCCCAATACTTTACATATTGTTCCCCTATACTTACACATACTTACTGTATAGCTACACTATAATTATTGAAAGTTACGCTGTAAATTTGTTGTAATTACGCAGTACTTTCCGGGCTGTAATCTAGAGCGTTACCTTAAATTTTTACCATTTAATGGGTTTGGAAGTTTTTTGTTTTTACTAATTCGGGGTACAGAAACAGTCTCTATGTGATAATATCTAGGTGCAAGAGTTTCTATGTGTTGGGAATTATCTGACTTCTGTAACGTGAGGCAGCCAGCAGACGGTCGGTTTAGCCAGTCTGTCTGCTTCCTGTCCTGGGCCCCAGTTTGTCTTGTTTTAGTTCTGAGACTATGTGCCATATTACTAGAGAGAAGAGCAGCACCATCCCGGGACGGATGAATACCATCTCTTTTCAACAAGTCAGGTCTGCTCCAAAAACTTTTCCATTTGTCTATGAAACCTATATTATTCTGCGGACACCACTTAGACAGCCAGCCATTGAGTGATGATAATCTGCTAACTATCTCATCACTCCTATGAACAGGAAGAGGGCCAGAACAAATTACTTCTCCTGACATTGTACTTGCGAGTTCACACACCTCTTTAATGTTAATTTTAGTGATCTAGTAATTATGTTATATGTATGTATTATGTAATAATGTTTTATAATAAGAGCGACATGGCGGATTTCCAATGGAAATTTGAGCATGCAGCAGTTCCTCTGTGCGTCATTACGTCACGTCCGTAAACACAAAGGAAGGAGTCCCGTTCAGGCTAGTCAGTTTTATCACGTGAGGGTGCTGCTTGTAGCGGATCATTTATAGCCTTTTCAAACAGCAGCTTAACCCTCATGTTGTGTTCGGGTCAATTTGACCCGAACACCAATTTTCTTTTTCCCGAAAATACTAGTTAATGTTATCGCTTTGGACTGAAACTTAGTGACTTTGTTCCCAAAGGGTATAACTAAATCTCAATATTTTTTTGGACATTTTCTTAATTTTTTGTGGGGGTTTTGTTACCTTGTTACACTCGTGGTGTTCCCGGTCAAAAATGACCGGCCCATAAAAAATAGCTTATAAATCACTCATTATACCATATTTTCACCCAATCTTGGATTCAATCTTTTTGTCAACTTGTTCTCTTTCAATTAGGACTGGTTTTATATTTCTGTTTGCATCTGATTAATCGTGGGCCTCATTTATCTGAGAGTAGGCATCTCATTTTTTGAGTAAATTTTTTAAATTTTTGAATAATTTTGGAAATATTAAATAAAATCTGAAGAAAATTGGTATTGTTGATCACACTAGTCTACTCTAATGTTTCACCAGGAATTTTGTTTTGAAACTTTTGTTTTGTAAAAAATATGGCACATAGTCACACTTGTGGTGTTCCCGGTCAAAAATGACCGGCCTATAAAAAATAGCTTATAAATCACTCATTATACCATATTTTCACCCAATCTTGGATTCAATCTTTTTGTCAACTTGTTCTCTTTCAATTAGGACTGGTTTTATATTTCTGTTTGCATCTGATTAATCATGGGCCTCATTTATCTGAGAGTAGGCATCTCATTTTTTGAGTAAAAAACAAATAATTTGTGGGTAAATTTGGAAATATTAAAAAAAAATATGAAAAAAATGGCTACTGTTGATCACACTAGTCTACTCTAATGTTTCACCAGGAATTTTGTTTTGAAACTTTTGTTTTGTAAAAAATATGGCACATAGTCACACTTGTGGTGTTCCCGGTCAAAAATGACCGGCCTATAAAAAATAGCTTATAAATCACTCATTATACCATATTTTCACCCAATCTTGGATTCAATCTTTTTATCAGCTTGTTCTCTTTCAATTAGGACTGGTTTTATATTTCTGTTTGCATCTGATTAATCATGGGCCTCATTTATCTGAGAGTAGGCATGGTCAAAAATGGTCACAATGGCCGACCATTGAAAGTGAATGGGAGAGACTGAAAATAACAGAACAATTTAGTTTTCAGGAGCATGTTCATTATTTTCATGTACATATATGAGCATATGTGCTTGCAAACATCGAGCCCTTGGACCTGTGCATGTATCGATACATTTATACACACGCTACCCAGACACACACACGTTAAAACATACAAACTTTTTTGAGTATTACACACATTCTTTTCCACAGAGAGAAATTTGATCCTACCCTAACCTGCATCTAATATACATTTATCCATCTGACATTACCACACACACACACACACACACACACACACACACACACACACACACACAAACACAAACTGGCCGTGACTGCAGTGACCCGGCTTCAAAAGAAGAAGGATTTGCTTTATAATTAAAATTTCCTGATAATTCACTCACCCCATGTCTTTCTTTCTTCAGTTGAAAGGAAAATAAGGTTGAGGAAAACTTTGCAGGATTTTTCTCCATATTGTGGACTTCACTGGAGTACAACGGGTAACTTCTTCATGAGTTTGACAACACATGTGCTGCAAAAGTTCACAACGCAACCAAATACAAAAACACGCTGCAAAAGTTCACAACGCAACCAAATACAGAAATGCGCTGCAAAAATTCACAACGCAACCAAATACAAAAACATGCTGCATAAGTTCACAACGCAACCAAACACAGAAACGCGCTGCAAAAGTTCACAACGCAACCAAATACAAAAACATGCTGCAAAAGTTCACAACGCAACCAAACACAGAAATGCGCTGCAAAAATTCACAACGCAACCAAATACAAAAACATGCTGCATAAGTTCACAACGCAACCAAATACAGAAACGCGCTGCAAAAGTTCACAACGCAACCAAATACAGAAACGCGCTGCAAAAGTTCACAACGCAACCAAATGCAGAAACGCGCTGCAAAAGTTCACAACGCAACCAAACACAGAAACGCGCTGCAAAAGTTCACAACGCAACCAAACACAGAAACGCGCTGCAAAAGTTCACAACGCAACCAAACACAGAAACGCGCTGCAAAAGTTCACAACGCAACCAAATACAAAAACGCGCTGCAAAAATTCACAACGCAACCAAATACAAAAACGCGCTGCAAAAGTTTACATGCACAGGTCCAAGGGCTCGATGTTTGCAAGCACATATGCTCATATGTGTACATGAAAATAATGAACATGCTCCTGAAAACTAAATTGTTCTGTTATTTTCAATCTCTCCCATTCACTTTCAATGGTCGGCCATTGTGACCATTTTGACCATGCCTACTCTCAGATAAATGAGGCCCACGATTAATCAGATGCAAACAGGATATAAAACCAGTCCTAATTGAAAGAGAACAAGTTGACAAAAAGATTGAATCCAAGATTGGGTAAAAATATGTTATAATGAGTGATTTATAAGCTATTTTTTATAGGCCGGTCATTTTTGACCGGGAACACCACAAGTGTGACTATGTGCCATATTTTTTACAAAACAAAAGTTTCAAAACAAAATTCCTGGTGAAACATTAGAGTAGACTAGTGTGATCAACAGTAGCCATTTTTTTCATATTTTTTTTTAATATTTCCAAATTTACTCATAAATTATTTGTTTTTTACTCAAAAAATGAGATGCCTACTCTCAGATAAATGAGGCCCATGATTAATCAGATGCAAACAGAAATATAAAACCAGTCCTAATTGAAAGAGAACAAGTTGACAAAAAGATTGAATCCAAGATTGGGTGAAAATATGGTATAATGAGTGATTTATAAGCTATTTTTTATAGGCCGGTCATTTTTGACCGGGAACACCACAAGTGTGACTATGTGCCATATTTTTTTACAAAACAAAAGTTTCAAAACAAAATTCCTGGTGAAACATTAGAGTAGACTAGTGTGATCAACAATACCAATTTTCTTCAGATTTTATTTAATATTTCCAAAATTATTCAAAAATTTAAAAAAAATTACTAAAAAAATGAAATGCCTACTCTCAAATAAATGAGGCCTATGATTATTCAGATCCAAATCAAAATATAAAACCAGTCCTAATTGAAAGAGAACTTGTTGACAAAAAGATTGAATCCAAGATTGGGTGAAAATATGGTATAATGAGTGATTTATATGCTTTTTTTTATGGGCCGGTCATTTTTGACCGGGAACATCACATGTGTTATAGGGTTTTGAACACAACCTGAGGGTTAAATAATTAAACTTATCATTTTGATGGCGGATTGTAACCCAGAAAGATCCAAATGACAATCATCAGTGACAACTGGAGATTCACCCGTAGTCAAAAAGCAAAATACTTTGGACTGTGGAGTGGCAACAGAAATTGAAATCTACAAGTAACACTAATATTTACATTTACATTTATTCATTTGGCAGACGCTTTTATCCAAAGTGACTTACAAGTGAGGAATGCAACAAGCGAGTCATCATGACGAGGCAAATAAACAAGAAGTGCTCACAATAAAAGTTATAGGCAGTGCTCAGAGTATCATAAGCTACAATAGAGAGGATAAGATACACAGTCACGCAATATACGCAATATACACATAATATACACATAGTCACGCAATGCTGATGTTGTTAACATTAACAATATGAGAAAAATATAACAGTAATAATAATTTGCATGGTTTGGCATGGTCCGAGCTAAGCGATCGTTAGATTGAATCACTATTGGCAGCGTGATTTATTGTATGCCTAATGCTTTTCCCCTCAGTTGGTCAGAACAAAAGTGGCAGACATGTTACTTACTTGTTCAGATTATATTTTCCAGTGAAAATTCTTATATTGGTCATACTTTAAAGACGTAGAATCTGTGATTCTGAAGTACAATATCCACACCGGTGCGGTGACTGACAGCAAGCCTTAGATTCATTCGCGCTGACGAGCTGTGCCGATGCACAACGCATGTACAGATAACTGTTCCGCATATGACTGCAATTGCAGGTTTTAAACAAGAGATGGAGACAAAGAGGAAAAATCGCGGACTGCAGCTTTAAACGATTTTAAATTTAGGCAATATTTTGCCTACATATATAAACTATATAAAATTATATAAAATAAGCTGTATTAAGAACTGTATCAAAAATAAAGTTGACATAAACCAGTAGTTGTGTGGAATATTTTACAAATGTTTAGATCAGTGATTCCTAACAGGGGGTACATGTGCATGTTCCATGGGAGTACGCAAAAGTTTTAGATTTTGCTTGGTTTGTTCAGAGCAGTCGCTTAGGCGTAATAGGCTTGCTACGGGTGCAGTCAGTCGCCCCAGCTTCACCCCAACCTGAAGCATTAATCACTGCAAATGTGTCTATTTACAACATGATTTTGCAGCATTGAGTATTGTAGCCAAGCACAGGCATTACTGTTGAAAATAATGGCCAGAGTTGTTTAAGTTAGACTCAGCTCAATATACCTCAAAACACTGAATACTTTTCTTTTTAGTGCCAGTTTAATAAGTCCTACGCTCACAAATCCTCTCATAAAAAGTGTAGTAGGCACATTGTAATTTAAAGATTTATTTGAAAGACTTTGTGACTTTTCCTACTTTAGTACATTCTGACCCGGTTTCACAGACAGGGCTTAGACTAAGCCAGGATTAGGCCTTAGTTCAATTAGGGCATTTAAGTAGCTTTTATAAACATACCCTAGAAAAAAACTTTACTGATGTGCATCTTGAGACAAAACAATAACACTGGCATATTTTAAGATATGTCAGTGCAAGTTGCTTTCAGTTGAAACAGCTCAAACATGCATTTTAGTCTAGGACTATCTTAAGCCTTGCCTGTGACACCAGAGGAAAGTGCTGAACTTGGAGAGTTTTCTAATATAAGCCAATAAGTGCTTATCTGCTGCCATGTTCCCAATATTTTCAAGTCTGAATTGTAATCAATAAAACTGGTTCATTGGTAAATTAGGTAATTGTGAAAACTGCGTTAAAATATAAACACTGCATTTACATTGGTTTAGTGTCAATAAAGGGGTATTTGAGCCTTATTGATTGATTTTAGTTATGGGGGTTATTAAGGCTAAAAAGTTTGGGAACCACTGGTTTAGATTATTTAATCTGTAAGTACTAAGTAAACTTTATAATAATAAAATAATAATAATAATAAATAAACAACCCAATTTGCTGAGTAAAATTAGGCCAACCTGTGTTCTGTCCTATGTTTACCCAGCCCTTGGGCTAAAACATCCCAAAATATACACATGTATGTGAAAGGAGAATGCAAGTGTGTGAGATTAGAAATATATGTATGTGAAAGCAGAATGTAAGTGTGTGAGAGTAGAAATACATGTTCGTGAAAAGAGAATGTAAGTGTGTGAGAGAGTAGAAATGTATGTATGTGAAAAGAGAATTCAAGTGTGTGAGAGTAAAAATGTATGTATGTGAAAGGAGAATGTAAGTGTGTAAGAATGCCAGAATGAATTATGGCTTTTACACAGCATTCTCTGTAAATATTTTCATAAACAATACATATTCATATATTTCACCAATCCACAGTGGGAAAATACATAAACAAGACAATCCACAGTGGGAAAATACATAAACAAGAAACTCAAGCAGTAAACACATGCAGAAAATGGTCACTTAGAATTTGTTTTTGAGGAAATAAGAACCTTTTTAAAAAAGTGTTATTTGACCTGTTTCCTGGTAACATCCATTTGCCAATGATAGCTGCCAAGAATTTATGACCCAGAAACTTTGGTAGGGAGGTCACTCTAGCAACAGATCAATGTAATGGGGGCTAATTAGTGGTTTATTAGGGGTCCTGCTTCGTTTGAATGCACTTTGTTTAGACAGCAGGAAAAAAAATTAACTTCCATGAAGATGGAAACAAGATGTAGCTGTAATTGAAGTTACATCTGACCAGAAGACACCAGCTGGGACCAGTTTAATTTGTTAATATTTAAATTGTAAAACTTCTCAGGGCGCAACTAATTGTAACTCTGTGCAGGAGGAGGTACCAGTATAAAAAGCAGTCCAGATAAGCAAGAACACATTAAGGGAGCACAGTGCAGCTGAGAGGCTTGAACCAAGGTTGAACAAACCACATCCTTGAACAAGACAGCAGAGATGGCCTCCTCCCAACTTCACCTCACTGTCTCCCTGCTCTGTTTTGCCATGACAGCAGGCATCATATCAGGCAGTCGATCTCACATGATTATGAATTCTGCGCTACAGGCATCTCATGGCACTTCAGCTGATGAAGAGGTAAGCTTTTAAGGTAACACTCAAAACCTCAATGCATTTGAATAAAATACACCATCTTCGAAGCACATATTGTTGTTTTAAGGCATAATAAAGTATTGATTCCTCTTTCCAACCTGAAAAAAAAAAAAATAATAAATGCTTTAATTCTTCAGATGCCAGAGAGATCCCTTCCAGAGCTCCAGTGGTTGCTCAGTAACTCAGACCCAGCAGCCATCCAGTCTGACAGCCCATCTCTGGGATTACTACAGAGTGGACTGGACCTAATGAGGAGAGACAATGGAGAAAAAGAGCGAAAGCCAGGCTGCAAGAATTACTTCTGGAAATCCAGAACAGCATGCTAACCAAAGGGGGCCAAGAGGTTCAAACCAGAGACAACCACAATCGACATATGCTCATTCTCTTTCCTGAATCCACACTCATCAAATGACATTCACTGTCTTTGAAAGGAGTAAGCCTGAGTAATCGTAGCCATTATCTGTGAAGAGTGTTCCTTAATCTCAGTATTATCTTGCTCTGAAGAGGCTGCTTGCAATAAACTGAATACAGCATAAAAATGTCACCCTGTGATATTTTATTTACTGTTGGGTTTATATATTAGACATTACAAAGACGTTACAAAGACAATCTAGGTTCTCAAACAATTTAGCAACACATTGTTTCAGCATGAAAAAAGGTATTTAAAAATATAGAAAAATAAAAATATAAAAGATTCCGCACTTTAATTAATTTTTTAAAAATGGATCAGGCTCAAAAAAGATCTTTTTTTTTTTCCTTCAAATTTTCATATATACCAATTTTGCCATCAAAAATACTGTACAAATAAGAAAAGAAGAAATTTGTGTATTTGACAATACACACAGGGGTTGGACAATGAAATTGAAACTCTGGCAAATATGTGTTGGAGGTTTCACGCCTATGTATGCATGGCCTGGTGGCCAATCTTCACTAATTTCACATCAAATCAATAAGAGCAGAGTGTAAATATTGAATAAGCAGGGCAATAGCACAGCTGTACATAAAATATTGCAATCCATACAACATAATAGGAAACACATCCGAGTTTTGCACATCTCCCCAGTCACATCTGTGACCAAGACATCTAGTCTTCTTTGGTGTATCGAGAGCCACGGTACCCAGGGTAATGTCAGCATACCACCACATTATCACTGTCTTTCCCACACCCAGGAGAATTAGTGTGGAAAGCACCAAAGAAACTGACCACTCAGACTGTTACATGACCAAAGTGAAGCACAGGGGTGGATCAGTGATGGTCTGGGATGTAATATCATTGGATTCTCTAGGCCTACTACTTGTGCAAGATGGCTGTGTCACTGACAAAGTCTACCAAACCATTTTGGAGGACCATGTGCACCCAATGTTTCAAATGTCGTACCTTGAAGGTGGTGCCATGTATCAAAATAATGCACCGATACACACAGCAAGACCAGGGGTCCATTCTTTGTACCTCGCTTAATACGGGACAGAGCTAATAATTTGTTTTCTGACTATAAATGTAATCAAACAGTTGTTCCCTTGTCTAACAAAATATGTAATATATTTATTTTTTGAGAGCAGGTAAATTATTGTCACATTTATGTTCTGTTCTGATGAGTTTGTTTGTCTTTTATCACATTCCTTTGTTCAGTTTCCCGCCATTATTTAGTTCCCTTAGTTACTGATTAATTAGTGTCTTCAGTTCAGGTGTGTCTAGTTAGTTTCTCCCTTTGTCTGCTGTGTTTGTAAGCCTTCAGTATGAGTTCCTTGTCCTGTATTGTCTTTATTTAGAGTGTGTTCGTGTTACTTTGGTTCTCCTGTTATCTACTGAGTTTAATTAATTTGTTTAATTGTATCTGCACTTACTTGTGTGGTGACTAGAAAACACCAGATTCGTTACAGATATGTTTTAAGTTGCTGTACTTGTTCAGTAAAGCAGAGTTCAGACTGCACCATTTTCAAAGTAGTCGGGTCACTGTTCTTTTCACACTGCATGACTATCTTGGCCAGCATTCAGTCGCTGCTGTGTTCATACTGCACGATGGATCGGCGATAGAAGGTTTCACACTGCATGACTTTACAACAGGAAGACTCGCCGACAACTCTGTCTGGCACGCAAACTACGTTTCATAACCAAACACACGCGAGATGTGACAAGGAAACCACGCGATATCACACGTGCAAGACCGGAGTTAATAATAATAATAATAATAATAATATTAATAAAAATGGTAGCTCACAATAAGCTTGCAATATGAATTGCCTGTGCGCTGATTTGCAGCGAAAACAAGAAAAAGAAGAATATGGAGAAGGAAATGGTTGGGGAGACTGTGGATTGTGTGTTCTGCAACGAGAGTTTGAGGTAAATAAATAACTTTTCAATGTGCTGCTGTTGCGGATGGTCAAGCAAATGTTTGTGCTTTGTTTCTGTTTGATAGAATTGTAATGTTTATGTGTCGGCGACTCGTTGGCGATTCTCTCAGATCGCGTCTTTGCTCATTCACACAGCTTGATTGTCACTCGCGTGAACGAGCACCGATTTGCCTGTGATTTCGGGCATTTGTCGGCGATTTCTCAACCTGTCGGCGAGCCAAAATCGGGGCTAAAATCGTGCAGTCTGAACTCGGCTTAAATGTGTAGCACCTCTACATATCTATTGAATTTATGTCAGTATGTTGTGTAAGAATGTAAATTTTATTAAGGTCATCAAGTTGTATATCTTGATTACTAATGCTATAATCTTTTGATTCCATTTCCTATAATGCTGTGCTGGACTCGTGTATTATTTCCTGTTTTTGTCTCTTCCTGTCTGGTGATTTTCTTCATGAATGCCGATTGCATATGTGTATAGGAACCAATGTGTGGTGTGTTGCTGTTCCCGGGATCTTTTCCAATTGATGGACCTCTAGTTTACTAGGTGGATATCCTTGGGTGTGTCTCAATCAGTTCCCTAGCTCACTGTTACGGTTGCTGCACAACTAGACACGACAGAGACGAAGATAACGATAATAGCAATACTTTAATAATACACGGGAGATTACTACAAAGGGAACAGCATTTACACATCAACGAGAACGGACAAGGAGTGAAGGAGAACACTAGGTATATATACACAAGAGACTAACAAAAGGGAACTAAACAAGGTGATTAGATAATTAACTAGACACAGGTGGAACAAGTGAACTAATCAGACTGGGGAAAACTGGGTCACAGGGGAAACAGAAACAGCAGATATGTGACAGTTCGCCCCCTCCCGGATAGGCGCGTCCTCGCGCCGTCAGAGTCCAACAGAGGAGGGAGGGAGGGGGTTCTGGAGGAGGAGCAAAACAAGTCCACAGAACACAAAAACAGTCCAAGGGGGAGTGGAGGGTGGGAGGATCCAGGGGACAGCCTGGAGCAGAGGAAGCCAGAAGATGACCCAGGCCACAGTCAGCATGATGTTCCTTGGCGGTAGTGCAGGAGGGAGGAGCCATGGAGGAGACAGGGGTACTTCATCCTGCGGCGCTGCCAGCCACGGTGGAGAACCAGACGGAGCCGAAGAGACACGGAGCCTGGGTGACACCGAAGATCCGGAGGGCCGTGGTGGAGCTGACGGCTCATGGGACTGAGGCGGAGATGGGGCAAAGGAAGACCTCTGTGGAGCCAGTGCGACCGAGGATAACGGAGGAGCTGGAGGGAAGGCAGAGCCCGGTGGAGCCGGAGGGATGGAGGGCAGAGGTGCAACCGGCAGCCAGAAATCCTGAGGTGGAACCAGGGTGATGCCTGACCAAAGCGCAGCCGGTGAGACGAGGAAGCCTGGAGGAGCAGGTGGGATGACGTGCCACAGTGGAGCTGAGGGCGCGATGAGCCAAAGCGAAACCAACGGGTCATAGGATCCAGGTGGAGTCTGGGTTTCTGTGGCTGGAGGTGAAGACAGGGGATCCTTACGCCAAGGCCATGTTGGAGACTGGAAGCCCCGCAGCAAATCCGCAGCATCGTGAAGAGGCGGCTGAGGAGGAGATGAGGGGCGGACAGGAACCAGAGGAGTCACAGCAGTAGAAGTAGGTCGGTGAAATAGAGGAGGTGGGAGAGGGAGGCTGGGTGGGTAATCTGCAGACATAGGAGGCGCTGGAGATACATAGGGTACAGGGGTGTCTGCAGAAATGACCTCAGAAAACCAGTCTATTAAATCCTCCTCTAAATAATTAAATTGTCTCCCAGTGTCCATATAGCTTTTGCACTCAGCAGTGGGAGTGTAGGCGGGGCTTCCTTCCGAGCCCTCAAGCTCCACTAAAACTCCCTCGGGGACGGGCGTTGTTGCCGACTCGCTCACCTGGTCAGACATCATAACGGGCTCTGGCTCCGGGGTGAAGCACGGCTCAGCTGGGCTCGCTGGCGCTTTCTCTGCGGCAGGCACAGGCTCCGTGTCTGTGGTGGAATCAGGCTTCAGCTCTGTCTGGCTGGGCGTAAGCTGACTGGGCGCTGGGTTTGGTGGAGTGGTGCTGATATGCTCCGCTGGGCCGATGGTGAACGCAGAGTTGTTGTTTTTCAGCACCCACTCCACACATGCGGCGAAATCTTTCTGTGGACCGCTCCCTGGGAGGCGTGCACGGGACCGCTCGCTCAGGCTGGCGATGTAGAAAACACAGAGCGAGCGGTCAGGATAGTTTGTGAGGCACGCCAACTCCAAAAAGTCCATGGTGTGTTCCTCCAGGGAGCGGTCCTTCTGCTCCAGGCATAAAAGGGAAACAGCAGGTTCCATAAAGACGGGGAAAAAATAAACGAAAGAAAACACCGCAAAAAATAAACAGTATGGGTCCGTTCTTCTGTTACTGTTGCTGCACAACCAGACACGACAGAGACGAAGATAATGATAATAGCGATACTTTAATAATACACGGGAGATTACTACAAAGGGAACAGCATTTACACATCAACGAGAATGGACAAGGAGTGAAGGAGAACACTAGGTATATATACACAAGAGACTAACAAAGGGAACTAAACAAGGTGATTAGATAATTAACTAGACACAGGTGGAACAAGTGAACTAATCAGACTGGGGAAAACTGGGTCACAGGGGAAACAGAAACAGCAGATATGTGACACTCACAAGCTCGTGAATCAGTATATCGTGTACTGGAAATCGGGCACTGGTAAGGGCAGTAAAGAATGCTGGCTCACTACACATTGGGACACTTATGACTCTGTTTCCGGCGACGTGACAACGTCCTCATTGTACAACATCATTACTGGTATTTATGAACAAAAGCAGAGCTGATATCTTTCTGACATTAATTATAATGTTATTTAAAAAACATTGATAAATTATTTGCTTGTTACATATACATGCAACATTTCAACCGTAAATAAATTATAAATGTTAGCTAGATTATGTTCATTACCTGTCTAGTGATGTAGGTTTATGCTGAAATATAATAAAATAATGGTCTGTATTTTTAAAGATGTCTATCGCGCATCGTTATTTGTAGTAAGTTGGCTCACGTGATTTAAGTTTCACGCTTCAGAACTTCTGTTAAGGGAGCATAGTGAGCATCGATGCTCCCTGGTTTTCATGGTGCATTGTGGGATTTTTTTTTAGGAAGTGAACGGTTCAGTGCCCTGGAAGGATTTACGATTGAGACAGCCCTTAAAGTGGCCAACTCCCTGATTAGTGCCCTGACTTCTGAACTAGGGAGCTGATTGAAACACACCCCTTGTTTGCAGCTAATTCCTCACTGGCAAGATTTACTTGTGTGTTTTGGGGTGTTTCGTGACTGTTTGTAAGTGATGGCGAAATGAAGTTTTGTGGAGCACCTAGGCTTTCCCCTCAACTGTATTGTAAAAAGGTTCATTACTCGAAGCTTTTCAAAACGGTGCACACTAAAGACATCTTGAGGTCAAAAGGTGGAAAAAAACTGCCTTTGCATCCCAGACGACCCAGCCATTTTTTGACTGTTTCATGTAATATATCAGTTTGTGCCATGAAAAGCGCATAAAACAATGCAAATAATTGGGCTATATAAAAAAAAATATTCTTTCACGTGTCATTTCTACATAATGAGACTAAATGTGTCTGTGAATAAATTTTGGGGGAAAAAATAGCCAAGCTTGGGCATATATTATCGAAATAAACAAAAAGAATGGTCAATTGAAGAACATGCACAAAACTACACATCTAAATATTTATTTGTATTGATTTATTCTTATCAAAAAGTGAATGGCGCTTGACACCTGCGCAAGGGTTCATGTTATTTGAATCAGAATATGAAGCAGACACGTGGTTGCGAAAACGAAGCTTCGGACATCATAGATCACATGGTTATGGCAAAGCGAATCAAGCTCCGGTACAGTGCTTCACTGTGAGATGTTTCGTTATTTTTATAGTCAAGTCAAATTTATTTATATAGCGCTTTTACAATTGGTAATTGTTTCAAAGCAGCTTTACATATTAGAAGCACAGAAAAAAAGGAAGTGGTTAAAAATAAGCTGTACAAACAAGCGTGGTAATATGTAACATATACAAGATGGTGCTACATTAGGCCAATGTCGGCTGACTCCCAGGGGTGGAAAAAAAACCCTAGGAGAAAAACCCAGCATGCTAGCACTGGGAAAAAAAGTCCTAGGAGGGAAAAAACCCCTTGGAAGATATATATATATAATATATGTAAATGGATATGGAGATCAAAATCTGAATTAAACATTTTTATTATAGAGATTAAAAATAGATTATATATAAATATATGTAAGCGGATACGGGGACTAAAAATCTGAATTATAGATGCAACTGGATCTGTAGGCCCATTGTCTCCTGGGCTACGTTGTAGTCAGGTCCAGACACAGGTTCTCCATCTGATCTGGATACGGCCTGGATCCAGCACCCGGCAAACCTCAGGATAAGCAGAGAGACAGATATTAGCGTAGATGCCATTCTTATTCTTATGTACAGGTATATCTAGTGTTATAGGAAATGTTCTCGGTTCCGGCCGACCTAATTATTGCAGCGTAACAATCCTTTAACGGATTTGAAAAATGTTAATGTATTGATAATGTGTTATGTGTATGCAAGAGCAAAGAGATGTGTTTTTAGTCTAGATTTAAACTGACAGAGTGTGTCTGCTTCCCGAACAATGCTAGGAAGATTGTTCCAGAGTTTAGGTGTTAAATAGGAAAAGGATCTGCCGCCTTCAGTTGATTTTGATATTCTGGGTATTATCAACTGGCCTGAATTCTGAGATCGCAATAAACGTGAAGGACTATAATGCATTAAGAGCTCACTTAGGTACTGGGGAGCTAAACCATTTAGAGCTTTATAAGTAAGTAGCAAGATTTTAAAATCTATACGATGTTTAATAGGGAGCCAATGTAATGTTGACAGAACTGGGCTAATATGGTCATACTTTCTGGTTCTAGTAAGAACTCTAGCTGCCGCATTTTGGACCAACTGTAGTCTGTTTAAAAGCCGAGTAGAACAACCACCCAGTAGAGCGTTACAATAATCTAGTCTTGAGGTCGTGAATGCATGAACCAACTGTTCCGCATTTGTCATTGAGAGCATATGTCGTAATTTAGATATATTTTTTAGATGGAAGAAGGCGTTTTACAGATACTAGAAACATGACTTTCAAATGAAAGATTGGTATCAAAGAGCACACCCAAGTTCCTAACTGAGGACGAAGGTTTAATGGAGCACCCGTCAAGTGTTAGAGAGTATTCAAGGTTTTTTCGTGAGGAAGTTTTTGGTCCAAAGATTAGGATATCAGTTTTTTCTGAATTTAATAATAAGAAATTTCTTGTCATCCAGTTTTTAATGTCAGCTATGCATTCTGTTAGTTTTGTGAATTTGTAGGTTTCGTCAGGGCGCGAGGAAATATAGAGCTGAGTATCGTCAGCGTAGCAGTGAAAACTAACACCGTGCTTCCTAATTATCTCTCCTAAGGGCAGCATGTACAGAGTGGAAAGCAACAGTCCTAGTACTGAGCCTTGTGGTACTCCATATTGAACCTGTGATCGATTACGAAATCTCTTCATTAACTACTACAGACTGATAACGGTCAGATAAGTCAGATTTGAACCATGCCAAAGCAATTCCACTAATGCCAATATAGTTTTCAAGTCTTTTTAAAAGAATGGTATGATCGATAGTGTCAAAAGCAGCACTGAGATCTAATAACACTAATAGAGAAATACAGCCACGATCGGATGATAGGAGTAGATCGTTTGTAACTCTAACGAGAGCAGTCTCAGTACTATGGTATGGTCTAAATCCTGACTGGAAATCCTCACAGATTCCATTTCTTTCTAAAAAGGAGCACAGTTGTGTTGAAACTGCCTTTTCTAGTATCTTTGACAGAAAAGGTAGATTCGATATTGGCCTGTAATTTACTAAATCTCTCGGATCTAGTTGAGGTTTTTTAATAAGAGGTTTAATAATAGCCTGCTTAAAGGTTTTTGGTATGTATCCTAGTGTTAAGGATGAATTAATTATATCAAGAAGTGGACCTACGACCTCTGGAAGCATTTCTTTCAGTAGTTTAGTCGGCATTGGGTCTAGCATACATGTCGTTGATTTTGATGATTTGATAAGTTTAGATAATTCTTCCTCTCCTATAGCGGCGAATGATTCTAGTTTTACCTCAGGGACACTACAGTGCACTGTCTGAAGCGAAACTGTAGACGGTTGCATGTTTTTAATTTTCTCTCTAATATTATCAATCTTGCAAGTAAAGAAGTTCATAAAGGTATTACTGCTGTGCCCTATGGAAACGTCAGCAGTTGAATCTCTGTTTCTAATTAATTTAGCCACTGTGTCAAATAAATACCTAGGATTATGTTTGTTTTCTATTAAGAGATTTGAAAAATAAGTAGATCTAGCATTTCTTATAGCCGTTCTGTACTCAATCATTTTTTCTTTCCACAAAAGGCGAAAAACTTCTAGTTTTGTTTTCTTCCAACTACGTTCAGCTTTTCTAACAGCTCGTTTTAGAGCCCGAGTGTGCTCATCATACCACGGCGTTGGATTAGTTTCCTTTATCTTCTTTAGACGTAAAGGAGCGACTGCATCTAATGTGCTGGAAAAGAGAGAGCCAATAGTTTCTGTTGCAGCATCGAGTTCTTTTAAGTTGTCAGGTATACTAAGGTGATGAAACTGCTCGGGGAGATTATTTATAAAGCAATCTTTAGTGGTAGACGTGATGGTTCTACAATATTTATGGCTGGGTGGTGGTTTTGTAGCCTTGGCTAATTGTATTATACATGAGACTAAATAATGATCTGATATATCATCGCTCTGCTGTAGAATTTCAACAGCATCAATATCAATTCCATGCGACAGTATTAGATCTAGGGTATGATTACGACAATGAGTGGGTCCTGACACGTGTTGTCTAACTCCAATAGAGTTTAAAATGTCTGCAAATGCCAATCCAAATGCGTCTTTATTATTATCTACATGGATATTAAAATCACCAACAACAAAGACTCATCCGCAGCCAGTACTAACTCTGATAGAAAATCAGCAAATTCTTTGATAAAGTCAGTATGGAGCCCTGGTGGCCTATATACAGTAGCCAGCACAAATGTCAACTTACATAATGTTACATAAATTACCATCACTTCAAAGGAATTATATTTGAAATTCTTTTGAATTGTTCTGAATATATTACTATAAATTACAGCCTTTGCCTTTCTGTCGAGGATTGTGTTGATAATCATAACCTTGAGGACTAGATTCATTTAAAGTAATGTAATCGTCTGGTTTTAGCCAGGTTTCTGTCAAACACAGCAAGTCTAGTTTATTGTCTGTGATAATTTCATTTACAATAAGTGCTTTTGAAGAAATAGATCTAATATTCAGTAACCCAAGCTTTATCATTTGTTTATCTGATTTATCTGTGATTTTCATTTTTTGAACATCACTTAAATTTTTACCCTTAAAAGGTTTCGGAAGTTTTTTGTATTTACTAGTTCGAGGTACAGACACAGTCTCTATGTGATAATATCTAGGTGAAAGAGTTTCTATGTGCTGTGAATTATTTGAGTTCTGTAACGTGAGGCGGCTAGCAGACAGTCAGTTTAGCCAGTTTGTCTGCGTCCTGATCTGGGCCCTGGTTTGTCATGTTTCAGCTCTAAGACTATTTGCCAAATTTCTAGATAGAAGAGCAGCACCATCCCGGGAGGGATGAATACCATCTCTTTTCAACAGATCAGGTCTGCCCCAAAAGCTTTTCCAATTGTCTATGAAACCTATATTATTCTGCGGACACCACTTAGACAGCCAGCCATTGAGTGATGATAACCTGCTAACTATCTCATCACTCCGACGAACAGGAAGAGGGCCAGAACAAATTACTTCTGCTGACATTGAATTTGCGAGTTCACACACCTCTTTAATGTTAATTTTAGTGATCTCCGACTGGCGAAGTCGAACATCATTTGTGCCGACGTGGATAATGATTTTAGAATATTTACGTTTAGCATTAGCCAGCACTTTTAAATTTGCTTTGATGTCAGGTGCTCTGGCCCCCGGCAAACATGTGACTATGGTGGCTGGTGTCTCTATTTTCAGGTTCCGTGTAATAGAATTGCCAATAACTAGGGCACTTTCAACAGGATTCTCAGTGGGTGCGTCACTGAGTGGGGAGAACCTGTTTGATGTTCTAATCGGAATGGAAGAGTGGTGTTTGTTCATGCCATTATGCCGCCTCACAGTCACCCAGTTAGCCTGCTGCGTGGCTTCTACAACCGGAACCGAATGTGCGGTGTTTACTAGGCTAGTTGCATCCAAAGCAGTATCTAAGGCCCTTTTATTCTCACTATCCTCAATTAAAGTTTGGATGCGTGTCTCTAATTCTGAGATTCTCTCTGTCAGCCTGACAATATCCCTGCATTTATCACATGTGTAAGTCTCACTGCTGACAGAAAGAGCTAAGCTGTACATGTTGCATTTAATACACATGATAATCGTCGGACATGACTAACCGTGTGTTTGATGAACGCCGTCCGAAAAACTGCAACGCACACGGGACTCGCTGGCTGGATGTCTCGGTCGCTTGCCGGTGCCTGGGGCAAGGGTGATGTGCGGGACGCTGTACCTCGCGGTGGATCGATGAATGCTGGGCAGCAACTTCTCCACAGCTTCCCGATCTGGCGAGGACAGATCAGAATAACATACATCGGATAAATCCGCCATTAAATCGACAAGGAAGGTTGGTTTAGAGGAAAAAAGAAAGTAGACGGTAGCTAGCAGGCTAGCGGGCTATGGCTAACACTAGGTGATTACGCTGGTGGATTGCTAGTAATAAATCGTTCCGTTTAGTAATAGCAATAATGCAATAGGTTGAGTAATCTAGTGAAAAATAAGAAAGTTATATTTTGTGAATAGGAATAAAGAGAAGGATTTAGGATAAACTCCACGAAGCTCCGAGCGTAGGTCAGACAGCAGGCAGGCAACAGCGTTGAGCAGCGTTGACAAGCTTATACAAGCTTCGAAGCTTCGGTGTCAAACATTACATTACTACTGTTTTGACCTTTTATTACAACGCAGCACAAAGGACTGGGGTACATTTGTCTGGGACTAACCAAATTCGTGGTAAGAGATACGCGGGAGATTCAGCTGTTTGTGCAAAGGCTATGGGGACTATGATATATTACAAAACGGTGGACTTTGTTCATATGGTAAAATGAAATATAATTTGGGTGTTGGTATAAGATGGTATACACATCTTTTTTCTCTTTATTGATGTAACCTCACTAATATTGAGAGTGGTACAGATTGGTGGCCCATACGGGGAAGTTGCAAGTGTTTTGTATATTGTTTGGGTTGACGGAGAATGGTAATAAGGTAAACGTAGAGCAAAACGACAAAGAACAAAAGTGTAATGAGCCAGATTTTTCTGCTGAATCTTTTGTAACAAGAAGGAGCTCTGTCGATGTAATAACTTCTATGTTAAGTTCATTAGTTAATCCCCTATTGTATCTGTTGGTTTTTAGGGGCCAAGCACCGAAGGTGCTGTAGCCCCTATTGTATCCGTTAGTTTTCTTATTATTGTTATAATCATAGAAGGGCAGAGACACAGGATGTATAAAAGTAAAGTGTTTATTTCACAACCAGATGAACAACAGTTATGCAGGTGAGTGAATGGCAAATCTTCAGGTGAATGGTGTTAAATGAAATGGTAATACTGTCCTTTGCTTTGTAGATGGAGGATAATGGTAGAATGTAGGTATCCAGACATAACAACGGAGCTGGAGTTCACACACGAAGAGGAAGCACACAGGAGGAGAACAGGAGACAAACTGGAGACAGGTAAGTAATCCAACGGAGTTCTTGAGGTGAGCATACAGGTAAGATGCTAACAAGACCGGACAATGAGCGTGTGAGAATGAGAGTCCTTTATACTACTGATGAGTATGCTGATGACGTACAGGTGTGTGTGATAAGTATTCGGGTGTGTGTGATAAGTATTCGGGTGACGGGGTGTGATCGGGTGATGGTGGAGCCTGGTGTCGGCCTCTTCCATGTGGCAGAGTCCAGACCCTCTCGTTCTCTCTGAACCAGTAGTCGACAGATGGCATGTCCGATGGTTCCCCTGACCAGGGGAACAGTGGGGTTGGTATCCAAGTACGCACTGGAAGGGTGTGAGACCAATGGTGGATTGCCGCAGGGAATTCTGTGCGTACTCGGCCCAACCCAGGAACTGGTTCCAAGAGTCCTGGTGGCCGTGACAGAAGGTACGGAGGAAGCAGCCAATTTCCTGGATCTTCTGCTCCATCTGCCCGTTCGTCTGAGGGTGGTATCCAGACGAGAGGCTTACGGTCACACCTAGAAGAGAGAAGAAGGCTGAATTGGGGCCCTCTATCCGACACAATGTCCTCTGGGATTCCGTAGTACCTAAAGATATGTTTTAACAAGCTTAGCAGTCTCCTTGGCAGTAGGTAGTCCCTTTAAAGGAATCAGACGCACAGATTTAGAGAATCTGTCAACAACCACAAATACACAGGTACAGTCATTGGAAACAGGTAAGTCAGTGATGAAATCCACTCCTAGGTGTGACCAGGGTCTGTTGGGAACGGGCAGAGGATGGAGTTTACCGGAGGGAAGATGACGAGGGCTCTTTGAGATGACACATTCCTTACATCCCTGCACGTACCTTCTGAAGTCAGATGCCATATTTGGCCACCAGAAGCACTCCTTCAGCAGCGAGAGGGTTTCATTGACCCCAGGGTGGCCAGTGGCCAGTGCCCAGTGATGTATGGGTGGTGTGGATGAGGGGAGTGCGCCGTGTCCTAGTGATGTAAAGCAAACTTGGTGGACAACCCGATGGAGTGTTCGCGGAGGCATTGGAGGAGGGCAAGGTCTCTTCGGTCCAGGTAATGGGACTTACTATGAGTTTCTCAGGTAGAATGGGTTCATGTTCTTCAGTGTTTTCTTCGGGACTGTACAGACGAGACAGAGCATCAGCCTTGACATTCTTTGGACCAGGACAATAGGAGATAGTGAAATTGAACCTAGTGAAAAAAGAACCCACTGCTCTTGTCTTGGGTTGAGTCTTTTTGCATCTCGGAGATATTCTATGTTCTTGTGATCAGTCAATACGAGGAATGGATGTTGAGCACCCTCCAACCAATGCCTCCACTCTGCCTCCAGGGCCAACTTGATGGCGAGAAGTTCCCTGTTGCCAATGTCTTAGTTAACTTCTGCTGGGTTGAGTTTGCGGGAGAAGGCGGCACATGTATCGATTCTACTTGGGTTCCCCTGCTGCTGAGATATAACTGCTCCTACTCTGGTGGTAGAGGCGTCCACTTCCGTAACAAATGGCTTGTCTGGATCGGGGTGAACGAGGAGAGGAGCAGTGGTGAAGGCTTCATTCAAGGTCTCGAAGTCGTTGGTGGCAGCTGGGTTCCAGGACAGAGGCTTGGGCCTATTGCAGAGGAGGTTGCTGGGTAGACTGGAGATGATACTGTAGTTCTGTATAAAGCGACAATAGAAATTGGCAAATCCTACAAAGCGTTGAAGCTCTTTAACTGTGGATGGTACTGGCCAGTTCTTGATGGCTTCCACCTTCCCCTCGTCCATCCAGATGCCACTGCTATCTATGTTATAGCCAAGGAACTGCACTGAGGGTTGGTGTAAGGAGCATTTCACTGCCTTGAGGAACAGGTGAACTCCCCCAGGCGTTGCAGGACCCCCACAACATGTTGGCAATGTTCGGCCATGATATGAGGATGTCGTCGATGTATACCAGAACTGACTTGTGCAGGAACTCCCGGAGCACCTCATGGATGAAATACTGGAATACGGAGGGGGCGTTGACTAATCCATACAGCATGACGAGATATTCGTAGTGGCCAATAGGGGTCACAAAAGCAGTCTTCCACTTGTCCCCCTCACGTATCCTGATGAGGTTGTAAGCGCTGCGGAGGTCCAACTTGGAGAAAACAGTGGCACCACTGAGATGTTCCAGAGCAGCTGGGATGAGAGGAAGGGGATAACGGAACTTGACTGTAATCTTGTTGAGTGCCCGGTCATCGATGCAAGGCCGCAAGTCTCCGTCCTTCTTAGCCACAAAGAAAAAGCTTGAAGCAGACGGGGAAGTAGACCGGCGTATGTAACCTTGCTCCAAAGCCTCCTTGATGTATTCCTCCATGGCCTTCTCCTCCGGTAGTGACAGAGGGTAGATCTTTCCTCGGGCATTGGCTCACCCGGAAGCAGATCAATGGCACAGTCCCATGACCGATGTGTAGGCAGCTTAGAGGCTCTTTTCGGGCAGAAGACATCACTGAATTAAGCGTAGCACGGTGGAATGTCCACAGACCGTTTCTCGACAGGGCTCTCGATGGACGTGGCACAGAGGGAGAGATACTTGGAGCAAGGAGAAGATGGTTGAGGTAGGGTCGAGAAACACGTCGGGAAGCAATTGTCACCCCACTTCAGGATATCACCGGTTTTCCATGAAATCACTGGATTATGCTGCTCCAACCATGGTCGCCCTAGAATCACGTCAGGGGTGGAATTCTCCAGAACCAGCAGATGGAGTTGTTCGATGTAAAGGATGACAACTTGAAGTAGAATGGGTCCGACAATATGATTTACTTTTCTTTGACTGAGGGGCCTTCCAGTTATTGAGTGGATCTGGTAGGTGGACAGCGTGTTAGCTGTCTTGAGCTTGAGCTGGCGGCAGAGGGCACCGGAGATGAAATTGCCAGCTGACCCTGAGTCGAGGAGGGCACTGACTGGAATAGAAACATCAGCAGCAGTAAGGTTTACAACAATGGTGAGTGGCTTCATGGAATTCATAGGAGGAAGAATGGCACTGGAACAAAGAGGACAGATGGGGCATGCCAAGAGTAAATGCCCAGAAGCTCCACAATATAAACATAATCTCAGGGTCAGCCGCCTCTGCCGCTCAGTCTGTGTCAGCCAATTATTGTCAAGTTGCATGGGTTTGTTGGCTGGTTCTGGAGGGCTGACGGATTCAGGTCACAGAGGGATGTTGGAAGCTCAAGCTGGCCCTGGTGCTCTTCGAGACACGACTGCATACGAGTGGTGAAGTGTATAGACAGCTGGATAAAGCGTTCTAGCCCTATGGTGTCCTCGTATGCAGCAAGATGCATTCATTCCTTGACAATATGTTGTGAGTAGAGTAGGGCTGTCAACGAATATTCTAAATTCGAATATATAGTCGATTAGTTTAAAAAAAACGAAAAAAAATGTGGAAAAAAACACCCACGGTAGTAGTAGCATGGCTGTCTGCTTTGCGAGTGGGCACGCTAGCGTGCCTGAGGGTTCAGGGACCGGTCACAGGAGTCGCACTGTCTGGCACAGCGTTACACTGATGAAAGTTAATGCTTCTTGCATGGAAGATGGCAGAAAGTGCAGAGCCCAACTCAACCGCAGCAGAGAAGGCGATTTTAACCCCCCAAAATCTTAAAAGCAATGTCTGGAAGTACTTTGGATTTTGGTCGGTAGGAGGTAAAATTGTTGAGCCTCGAGATAAAGTTGTATGCAAGCTTTGTAAGATACAGTTAGCATACAATGGTAACATTGTACTAGCAACATGAGGTCACATTTTGAAAATGTGCACCCAAATGAGTATGGCATAATGTGTGAAACTCCAGCTAAACAGTCACGTCTTGACACTTACTTTGCATCGCCTGCCACAAGCTCTTTGTCTGCAACACGACAAGAGGCCATAATGGAGAAATTAATTTTGTTCGTTTGTAAGGACATGAGACCGATCAGTGTCATGGATGGGGCAGGCTTCAGGGAGTTCTGTCATGCAATGGAACTGAGGTACCATATCCCTAGCCGTGGAACAGTCACCAATAGAATCGTAGAAGTGTATAACAGCACCTCAGACAAAATAAAGGAATCAATCAAAGACAAAGATGTGGCTCTTACCACGGACAGGTGGACATCCCTAGCGACAGTATCCTATGTTACAGCAACGGCCCATTGGATTAATGATGACTGGGAAATGCTTAACAATGTGCTAAAAACAAAAGAGCTTAAGGTAAGCCACACTGCAGAGAATGTAGGCGAATGCATTCAAGAGATCTTGGACGTTTTTGGCATAGAAAGCAGATCTGTGATTGCCATCACAATGGACAATGCCACTAATTACATCAATGCAGTGGAGAGACACCTTCAAACGGTAAATATACCATGTGTGGCTCACACAATAAACTTGGCTGTGTGTAAAGGGCTCGGGGTCAGAGCCATTTAAATCCCTGTTAGTAGGCTGAAAGTGGCGGCCTTACATTTCAGCAAATCTTCCGCCGACAGCTACCTCCTTCAGCAGAAACAACAACTTTTGGGATTGAAAACTGAGAAGCTGATTAACGACTGTCCGACGCGATGGAACAGATCTGAAATGATCTGCCATGCATCGGAGCAGCAAGCAGCTGTGTCTGCTGTCATCTTTGAGAAAAAACTGTCAAGAATGGAGCTGACCACAAGCGAATGGTCCCTAATGGAAAAGGTGAGCATAGTGTATGAAATATGTACCGTAATCAATCATTGGTGGAGGAAGTACTGAATCTCAGTAGCCTACTTAAGTAAAAGTACAAATAACCAGAGACATATTTACTTTAGTAAAAGTAGAAGTACCACAATGAAAACCCTACTTAAGTAAAAAAGTACCCGATTTTAAATGTAGGCTACTTTAAGTATTAAAATTAAAACTACTTGCATTACAATTTATTCTCTTAATGATGTTTTATAAACGGAGTTCAGGAGGAACAAGTCAAATAAGATACCCAATCATTACATCATCTTCATCATTACTTCATCTCAACCAGCTGTCAACAATCTGTAATAAACGTATCTACCCAATCGGCATGAGTTCAGGCCTGTATATAATCACAGTCAGACTCACCCAAGGATCCTCGACAGTTTCCAGCATTTGGTCCCGCCCTAAGTTCCTAACATGTCCGAAGTCGCGTCCGATGAAGAATCTTTCATCCTCAAGGAATCTTTGCCACAATCCTCTGGCCTTAATTTTTCTCCAATCCAACGGCATTATTTCGGAGGGGCGTCAGCCCAAACAAACGAGTCCCTGCATGCCAAAACACAGCGGCCTGTCACCACGTCCGAATCATCCGCGATATCCTTCTGTGTATTTCCCTACTCTGGCCCATTCAATCATTACTGTCATAGAAAAATGACAATAAGACAGCCGAGCACCAAGATCGAGTCTTGGGCAATGTCGCCTCTTCCCGCGATGGAGGGGGCCTTCTTCCAGTGCCAGGCCGCCGCAGCAGGCCTTCAGTAAACCCGGAGCCGCGCCGCAGCGCAGATCCAGTTCCCAGCCGGCTCACACTCTCCACTCCATCGGCTCAACCCCGCAAGAAGCACAGTTTAAATCCTTCTCGTCTTCTTTCCTGAATTTTCAGTCATTCCATCTGGATCAATGTTGATTGGGGGATTGTTTCTGTGACTTGCCGTTATAAATTACTGTGCCGCTTCCTTGCGGTTAAACACGCAAACAGTGGCTCATATATCACGTTCAGTTCGCACGCTGAATCACTATGAAACTCGGAACTTATTGTCATCGCTGTTCTGCGATTTATCAACAAATCGCTTGGAAACTTAAAGTAATAGTATGCATTTCTGTAACTTCAACCACCAGCTTCACTATTGAGACGAGGCACAGACTGGTAGGACAAATTCTTAAAATCGTTCTTTTGCTGATGCATTTAAATAAATTTTACTGTTCCTATTCATCTGTATGTTCATCTATATTTGGAACTAGCAGAAATCTGTAAGTAACGTTAACCATAGACAAATAACCAGTGAATAAACTGTTATGTTGTATGTTCCTACGCAGTTTGATAAAGCATGGAATTTGATTTGAGTAATTTGAGTACCAGGTCTGGATAAGTATTGGGAAATAGAACTAAAAAGTAAACAAATAAATGTAATTAAATAAAAAAATCATTCTTTTTTTATTTCATTTTTATTATGCAAAGCTCTCTTTTTACAAGCTAGTCTCTTTTGATCTTTACTAAATGAAGGTGCACGTGACTCAAACCAGCAACCGTTAAAAGAACAAACAATCATCTAAATCAGTCTGTAGCCTACTTTTCTGTTTGATGATTGTTCAACATCAATCAATTACAGTACAAACTGTAAATGACAGTATGGTATCAAACAATCGTGCCAGAGGTGAATATATGCAGGTTATAAAGCATTTTAGGCTTATTAATAAAAATTAATAATCAATTTCTCAGCCTTGCACAGTTTTGCTGAACTTAAACTGAATTTATGGGCTTTAACTTAAATACAGTTAATTTCTAGGCCTCACCACATAAGGAAAAATAGGATATTTTTTTATTTGTTTCCATCTTCATAGATGGTCCAAACTGTTCTAAACAAGAACTGCTATCTTTGCTCAGCTATCTTCATGATGCGCATAATCCCGCAGGTCGCTTTTTTATCTCCTCTCTCTTGCTTCTTAGATTCATGCACTAGAAGACAGGCGTCAGGCCGTAGTGAGCCTGGGCTGGGCCCCAGATTCCCCACTCTCCTCCTCCCTCCGCCTAGCCACACACCGCAGTTTCCCAGGTGCCACACCACATACAGCTCTCTTCGCCCTCTTGGCGAATGTCTTCCCTCCTAGCGTGAGGATGCCTCCGCTAGCAGAGCAAGCTCCGCTGTTTCAGCCATTTCATCCATTTCATCCCACCGTTTCTTACCCTATCCATTGTCTGTAGCCTGTAGATGTTAGCGTGAGGATGCCTCCGCTAATAGCGCAGGCCCGGTCATCAGTCTCAAACTCTCTTTTTGTCTTTGGTCTACAGCTCAACCACGGACCTTAGCGTGAGGCTGCCTCCGCTAGCGGCGCAGGCCCAGATGCCATATTTTACTCCCCAGTTTCCCTCTTTTCTACACTTCTTGCTCCTCCCCAGGCTCCAGGGACTGACCCAAGCGTGAGGTTGCCTCTGCTAGCGGCACAGGCCCAGAGGCATTATTGGACTCCCAGCTTCCCTCTTTTCTACACTTCTTGTTCCTCCCTAGGTTCCAGGGGCCAGCCCGAGCCAGCTCCCAGCCATTCCTCCAGCCTGCCTTTCCTGATTTTCTCTTCTCAACATTACTTTATTTATATCATGTAAACAGCATTAAGAACCTCCAAGCTCCCAGCAGACCACATTTCCAGTAATTCGTTCCCCATAGGAGCAACCACAGCTGCTCAATAAGGCCTTTCCCAGCATCAGATTCAAACACTTGGTCACTGGTCATAAGAAGCTTTTAAGAACTACATCAAACTGTTTCCACATTAAAGAAGCCTAACAAACGCTAATCAGCTAGGTTTTCAGCTCCAGCTCATATTCTCACACATACCCACAAGCCATATCAAACTCAACTAATACCATCATTCCAATAAAATGGGAATGATCTCATTGCCAGTGCAGCGATGTCGCCTCGGCTCCCGCAGGAGCTCAATTCTTCTGGCCCTTCTCTCCACTGCCACAGCAGTGATGTCCCCTCCGCTCCCTCAGATCATTTCTTCTGGCTAATTTCTCCACTGCCGCAGCAGTGATGTCACCTCGGCTCCCACAGGGGCTCAGTTTCTCTGGCTTTTTCTCTCCACTGCCGCAGCAGTGATGTCACTTCTGCTCCCACAGATCAGTTCTTCTGGCTAATTTCTCCACTGCCGCAGCAGTGATGTTGCCTTGGCTCCCGCAGATCAGTTCTTTTGGCTAATTTCTCCACTGCTACCGCAGTGATGTCACCCCCGTTCCCGCAGGAGCCCAGCTCTGCCCAAACTCACAGCGAGTATTGAACTCCTGTCGGACACCGCTAGAACCCTCCCAATCTAAAATAACTAAACATTCACCCCATGCCAACCATGGCTTACCCGTCCGATCGCTGCAAGTATTGAACTCCCGTCGGATGCTGCAGACCCCCCCAGCCAAAACATCTAAACCTTATCTTAGTTTTCTGGTCGAAGAGGTTTATATTCATTGGTTCGGTGTGAGTATTGAACTCCCATCAGATAGATCCGGCAGACAGCTTTCTCCTTGCAAACATCAGCCTTATTTCTATATTTTTGGGGGGTTACAGTTCCCGGCTGCTGTCCGTAGCCAACATTTTGCATTTTTGGGGGGGTACTCTGTGTTCGGGCCGATTACCGAGCTCCGAGCCCTCTCCCCGGACAGCACGCCAAATACGTTTACCAATTAACTTACCTGACTTATTTGTAAGTGTGAACTCGTGAAATGATGTTTTATAAACGTAGTTCAGGAGGAACAAGTCAAATAAGATACCCAATCATTACATCATCTTAATCATTACGTCATCTCAACCAGCTGTCAACAATCTGTAATCAACGTATCTACCCAATCGACATGAGTTCAGGCCTGTATATAATCATAGTCAAACTCACCCAAGGATCCTCGACAGTTTCCAGAATCCCTCCACCACCCCGTCTCCTCACACTCTCTGGATAACTTCATATGATCTAAAAGGGGGAGGGGGGGGGGGGGTACTCTGTGTTCGGGCCGATTACCGAGCTCGGAGCCCTCTCCCCGGACAGCATGCCAAATGCGTTTACCAATTAACTTACCTAACTTATTTGACTTATATCTATGTAAGTTTAAACATATTTGGCAACGTATTAACTACACAAAAACAAGTTAATCAACTAATGGCCAAGACCGCAGACCTCACTCTCTCTACTTCTGTAAAGTTGGTTTTATATTCGCACATTCGGACATCCGTATTCAATAGCCTTGTTAATCACACTACATTGGACATTCAGTGGACATTCACAAGTAAATATGCCATTAAAACAATACTTGCCTATTTTGATCGACTGTGAAAAATGTTGTAAGTTGACAATCGTTGGTTGTCAATATCATGCCGCTGCTTAAAATTCGCAAACATTAATTTATTGCACATTTATTGGAAAGTCTGAATTTATCAGAAGTCTGAATGTGCGAATATAAAACCAACTTTACCCAAGTACTCTCACTTCGGTAAAGTTTGATATTGTTTTATTTTGTGCAAACAGACTATAGATATATACACAAGATGTCGCCTTGGGGTTCTAAGCATGCGTCAAAACCGCCGCCATCTTGGAACAGGGGTCTTGTCATAGGAAGTAGCTAGGTAACGCTGCTATCTCCGCCTGCACTTTGAATTCATGGACGATGGCGGACTTTTGTGCTGCGTATGGATGTTCAAATGAAAGAAATCTAAAAACCAGACAGCAAGGGGTTAAATTTTACAAGTGAGAATGTGTTTTATGATACTGAATGTTACGAAATTATATTTCTGGTTACTTTGGTTTGTTTCAGTCCTTGGTTAATGAATCCATGCTAGTTACCCATTAGTTTTTGACAGTTAGGAAAACCACAGTAGGGGAAATATCTTTGCGTGGCAAGGGCAGCTGCCACTGAGACCTGTCACTCGACCCGTCACCGCTAGTGGCAGCTGCTACTCGACCTGTCACCCCTATATATGCACCTGCACCGCGACCTGTCACCGCTGCCACTCGATCTGTCACAGATATACACTCCAGTCACTCGACCTGCCACGGCTATACCCGCCTGCCCCGCAACCTGCCACGGATAAACGTGCCTGCCCCGCGACCTGCCACCGCTGTCACTCGACCTGCCACGGATAAACGCGCCTGCCCCGCGACCTGCCACCGCTGTCACTCGACCTGCCACGGATAAACGCGCCTGCCCCGTGACCTGCCACCGCTGTCACTCGACCTGCCATGGATAAACGTGCCTTCCCCGAGACCTACCACGGATAATCGCGCCTGCCCCGCAACCTGCCACGGATAAACGCGCCTGTCAGTATACCTGCCACGGCTATACCCGCCTGCCCCGTGACCTGCCACAGATAAACGCACCTGCCCCGCGACCTGTCACCGCTGTCAGTCGACCTGCCATGGATAAACGCGCCTGCCCCGCGACCTGCCACGGCTATACCCGCCTGCTCCGCGACCTGTATGCGGTCACGCCAGCTATGCTTAAAATGTATTGCACGTCTACATGAGGTTGTGTGGTAGGTGTTAAGTGTCGGTAGAAATATTTTTAAATTTCATAAAAAATAAATAAAATGAAACTTACTGCAAACTTCACCTGATTCTTGTTATACATGTTCCCAATTAAGTACCACTGTTGTGACTCATGTTGTTTTACTGATTTTATTCTTTAATAATTATATGTCAGTCATAGACTACCTCGCTATACAGACATATTTTAAAAATTCATAAAAATATGAAATCAAATTGTTTTCTACAAACTCCACCATTCTTTTTCTAGATCTCCCCAAGTACCATCGTGGTGATTTTCATGTTGTTTTTCTGATTTAATCTTTAATAATTATATGTAAGTAGCGATAGTTCATTCGAAGTTTACTCAAGTGGAAGAATGTGACTAATAAACTTAGGCCTACTAGCACTATGCATTATATTTTTAAAAATTAGATTATATTAATATCAAAACCTTAAATTTTCTCTGGACTCAATAATAAATACATGTCTGACCGTTGGAACGAACCAAAAAAAAAAACAAACTAGAAAATCACATTCATGACGATTTATGGTGATTTTATTTCCGTTAGACCTTTGCCTACATTGACTCTGATGCATTAAAGAGGAGTGGCTCCCCTGTTCCAAGATGGCGGCTCTATTGACGCATTCGTTCCAATGAACTGCCATAGCCAAGGCTACATCTAGTGTATATATCTATGCAAACAGACAACTAAATTTTATCCAACTATGTACAATATAGAATATAGATATAGAAACAGCTGTTTCTATACCTACAGAACATACAGCCCATGTATTGCTGTTTTATTAAGTTGGCTTGAAAAATTTAAGCTTATTAATTGCATTCTTAATCTTCTGCATACTTATTATTATTATTAATGGTGCTTGCCAAAGGCAAAGCTCCATTCTTATTCTCCTGCATACTTATTATTATAATTAATGGTGCTTGCCTCTGGCAAAGCTCCATTCTTATTCTCCTGCATTCTTATTATTAATGGTGCTTGCCAAAGGCAAAGCATCAGTATTATTATTGCTCATACTTATTAATGGTGCTTGCCAAAGGCAAAGCTCCATTCTTATTATTGCTCATACTTATTAATATTATTATTAATGGTGCTTGCCAAAGGCAAAGCTCCATTCTTATTCTCCTGCATACTTATTAATGGTGCTTGCCAAAGGCAAAGCTCCATTCTTATTATTGCTCATACTTATTATTATTATTATTAATGGTGCTTGCCAAAGGCAAAGCTCCATTCTTAATCTTCTGCATACTTATTATTAATGGTGCTTGCCAAAGGCAAAGCTCCATTCTTATTCTCCTGCATACTTATTATTAATGGTGCTTGCCAAAGGCAAAGCTCCATTCTTAATCTTCTGCATACTTATTATTATTATTATTAATGGTGCTTGCCAAAGGCAAAGCTCCATTCTTAATCTTCTGCATACTTATTATTATTATTATTATTATTATTATTATTATTATTATTATTAATGGTGCTTGCCAAAGGCAAAGCTCCATTCTTATTCTTCTGCATACTTATTAATGGTGCTTGCCAAAAGCAAAGCTCCATTCTTAATCTTCTGCATACTTATTAATGGTGCTTGCCAAAGGCAAAGCTCCATTCTTATTCTCCTGCATACTTATTATTATTCTTCTTCTTCTTCTTCTGGCCAAAATATCGGCACGTAACTAGTCCCGCAGTTTTTGTCCTAGACCCACGAATGAGGTGTCAAATCGACCGGCTCATTGAGGACAGGTGTGCTATGACTTTTATAAGCGATCGGGTGTACGATGTTCGTCCGGCGGGCGAAAAAGTAGCGAAAAAAATCCCATAGACTTAACATTGGAACGAACTTTGACAAGTCATAACTCTGGATAACAATGTCATAGAGACAAAGGGGTGGTCTCATTTTACTCAGGCAACCAATCAGTCTCTCAGGAAAACTTTGAAGATATCAAGCCACGCCCTAGCAACCATATAGAGCACCTTAGTAACAAGCTTCATAGACTTCCATTGAAAAAGATCAAATGAATATCTTTGGATAGAAGTGTCGTACAAACAAGAGGGTGGGCTCATTTGACTCGAGGCAGCAAACCGCCAATCACAAATCACCTTAAAGACATCATAGCCACGCCTTAGCAACCATTTAGAGCACCCTAGCAACCCAAAGCATAGGCAGATATCTTCAAATCTGAATATCATAGAGGCATGGGGGTTGGTTTATATCATTCATACTGGCAAGCAGCCTTTGGAGTATCATCATTGGTAGCTGCCAAGCCACTCCCTAGCAACCAAACAGAGTACCCTAGCAACCATTATTCAACATCTATATTTCTGCATCAGAACATCGTAAAGACATGGGTGTTGGTTTATATTGTCAAGCAGCCTTTGGAGTATCATCATTGGTAGCTACCAAGCCACTCCCTAGCAACCAAACAGAGTACCCTAGCAACCGTTTAGCAAGATCTATATCTCTGCATCAGAACATCGTAGAGACATGGGTGTTGGTTTATATTGTCAAGCAGCCTTTGGAGTATCATCATTGGTAGCTGCCAAGCCACTCCTTAGCAACCAAACAGAGTACCCTAGCAACCGTTTAGCAATATCTATATCTCTGCATCAGAGCATCATAGAGACATGGCGGTTGGCTCTTTTGACTCATGCTAGCAAACTGGACTTCCAACATGCTACACATGCTAGCGGTGAATAGCTACATGCTAATAGTGATTAGCTAAGTGCTAAAGTGGGCTGAGAACATGATAAGAACTCTATAGAAACTCCATTGTAACTATCTGTGCCAACTACCAACCACCTAGAAACACCTTAGCAACCACTCCAAGTACCTTAGCAACTGCCTAGCAACACCCTAGCAACCACTCAGGTTACCAAAGCAACCGCATAGCAACCGGGTACAGAATTTTGCTACTGCAAGCACCATTCACATTTTCTTCAGGAAATGTACATTCTAGTTAATGGTGCTTGCCAAAGGCAAAGCTCCATTCTTATTCTTCTGCATACTTATTATTCTTCTTCTTCTTCTTCTGGACACAATTTCTGCGCGCTACTCCTCCCGCAGTTTTTGTCATAGACCCATGAATGAGGTGTCAAATCGACCGGCTCATTGAGGAGAGGTGTGCTATGACTTTTATAAGCGATCGGGTGTACGATGTTCGTCCGACGGGCGAAAAATCGGGCGAAAAATCCCATAGACTTAACATTGGGACGAACTTTGACAAGTCATAACTCTGGATCACAATGTCATAGAGACAAGGGGGTGGGCTCATTTTACTCAGGCAACCAATCAGTCTATCAAGATAATTTTAAAGCTATCAAGCCACGCCCTAGCAACCATAGAGAGTACCTTAGTAACAAGCTCCATAGACTTCCATTGAAAAAGATCAAAGGAATATCTTTGGATAGGAGTGTCATACAAACATGAGGGTGGGCTCGTTTGACTCGAGGCAGCAAACCGCCAATCACAAATAACCTTAAAGCCATCATAGCCACGCCTTAGCAACCATTTTAGAGCACCCTAGCAACCCAAAGCATAGGCAGATATCTTCAAATCTGAATATCATAGAGGCATGGGGGTTGGTTTATATCATTCATACTGGCAAGCAGCCTTTGGTTTATCATTACTGGCAGCTGCCAAGCCACTCCCTAGCAACCAAACAGAGTACCCTAGCAACTGTTTTGCAAGATCTATATCTCTGCATCAGAACATCGTAAAGACATGGGTGTTGGTTTATATTGTCAAGCAGCCTTTGGAGTATCATCATTGGTAGCTGCCAAGCCACTCCCTAGCAACCAAACAGAGTACCCTAGCAACCGTTTAGCAATATCTATATCTCTGCATCAGAGCATCATAGAGACATGGCGGATGGCTCTTTTGACTAATGCTAGCAAACTGGACTTCCAACATGCTACACATGCTAGCAGTGAATAGCTACATGCTAATAGTGATTAGCTTAGGGTTTAAACATGACACAAACTAGTAAAAATGTGTTAGCATCATGCTGGTAACATGCTAATTGTGTTAGCATCATGTTAGTAGCATGCTAATCATGTTAGCATTATGCTAGCAAACATGCTAATCATGTTATCATCTTGTTAAAACCATGCTAATCATGTTAGCATGTTGCTAGCATTATGCTAACATGATTAGCATATTGTTTAAAACATGTTATCAGCATGCTAAGGGTGTTAGCATCATGGTAGCAACATGCTAAACATGTTAGCATCTTGCTAAAAACATCCTAGCAGGACGGTAATTATGTTAGCATAGTTTTGCCACTGCAAGCACCATTCACATTTTCTTCAGGAAATGTACATTCTAGTATTGTAATTACTATTCACCTAGACAAAACTTTGGCGCGTAACTCGTCCAGCACCGTTTGTCGTAGACCCACGAATGAGGTGTCAAATCGACCGGCTCATTGAGGACAGGTGTGCTATGACTTTTATAAGCGATCGGGTGTACGATGTTCGTCCGGCGGGCGAAAAAGTAGCGAAAATCCCATAGATTTAACATTGGAACGAACTTTGACAAGTCATAACTCTGGATAACAATGTCATAGAGACAAAGGGGTGGTCTCATTTTACTCAGGCAACCAATCAGTCTCTCAGGAAAACTTTGAAGATATCAAGCCACGCCCTAGCAACCATATAGAGCACCTTAGTAACAAGCTTCATAGACTTCCATTGAAAAAGATCAAATGAATATCTTTGGATAGAAGTGTCGTACAAACAAGAGGGTGGGCTCATTTGACTCGAGGCAGCAAACCGCCAATCACAAATCACCTTAAAGACATCATAGCCACGCCTTAGCAACCATTTAGAGCACCCTAGCAACCCAAAGCATAGGCAGATATCTTCAAATCTGAATATCATAGAGGCATGGGGGTTGGTTTATATCATTCATACTGGCAAGCAGCCTTTGGAGTATCATCATTGGTAGCTGCCAAGCCACTCCCTAGCAACCAAACAGAGTACCCTAGCAACCATTATTCAACATCTATATTTCTGCATCAGAACATCGTAAAGACATGGGTGTTGGTTTATATTGTCAAGCAGCCTTTGGAGTATCATCATTGGTAGCTACCAAGCCACTCCCTAGCAACCAAACAGAGTACCCTAGCAACCGTTTAGCAAGATCTATATCTCTGCATCAGAACATCGTAGAGACATGGGTGTTGGTTTATATTGTCAAGCAGCCTTTGGAGTATCATCATTGGTAGCTGCCAAGCCACTCCTTAGCAACCAAACAGAGTACCCTAGCAACCGTTTAGCAATATCTATATCTCTGCATCAGAGCATCATAGAGACATGGCGGTTGGCTCTTTTGACTCATGCTAGCAAACTGGACTTCCAACATGCTACACATGCTAGCGGTGAATAGCTACATGCTAATAGTGATTAGCTAAGTGCTAAAGTGGGCTGAGAACATGATAAGAACTCTATAGAAACTCCATTGTAACTATCTGTGCCAACTACCAACCACCTAGAAACACCTTAGCAACCACTCCAAGTACCTTAGCAACTGCCTAGCAACACCCTAGCAACCACTCAGGTTACCAAAGCAACCGCATAGCAACCGGGTACAGAATTTTGCTACTGCAAGCACCATTCACATTTTCTTCAGGAAATGTACATTCTAGTATTGTAATTACTATTCACCTGAACAAAACTTTGGCGCGTAACTCGTCCTGCACCGTTTGTCATAGACCCACAAATGAGGTGTCAAATCGACCGGCTTATCGAGGAGAGGTGTGTTATGACTTTTCTAAGCGATCGGGTGTACGATGTTCGCACAGCGTACGAAAAAATCGGCTGAAAAAACTCCCATAGACTTAACATTGGGTCAAAATCTGTGATATCATATCTTTGGATCAGAAGGTCATAGAGACTTGGGGCTGGGCTCTTTTGATTCGGCCAGCCAATAAGTAGTGACGCAGCAACTTCATAGCCACGCCCTAGCAACCAATTACAGCACCCTAGCAACCGGGGCCGAATTTTGCCACTGCAAGCACCATTCACATTTTCTTCAGGAAATGTACATTCTAGTTAATGGTGCTTGCCAAAGGCAAAGCTCCATTCTTATTCTCCTGCATACTTATTATTATTATTATTATTATTATTATTATTATTCCACACAAAATTTTGGCGCGCTACTCCTCCCGCAGCTTTTGTCCTAGACCCATGAATGAGGTGTCAAATCGACCGGCTTATTGAGGAGAGGTGTGCTATGACTTTTATAAGCGATCGGGTGTACGATGTTCGTCCGACGGGCGAAAAATCGGGCGAAAAATCCCATAGACTTAACATTGGGACGAACTTTGACAAGTCATAACTCTGGATCACAATGTCATAGAGACAAGGGGGTGGGCTCATTTTACTCAGGCAACCAATCAGTCTATCAAGATAATTTTAAAGCTATCAAGCCACGCCCTAGCAACCATAGAGAGTACCTTAGTAACAAGCTCCATAGACTTCCATTGAAAAAGATCAAAGGAATATCTTTGGATAGGAGTGTCATACAAACATGAGGGTGGGCTCGTTTGACTCGAGGCAGCAAACCGCCAATCACAAATAACCTTAAAGCCATCATAGCCACGCCTTAGCAACCATTTTAGAGCACCCTAGCAACCCAAAGCATAGGCAGATATCTTAAAATCTGAATATCATAGAGGCATGGGGGTTGGTTTATATCATTCATACTGGCAAGCAGCCTTTGGTTTATCATTACTGGCAGCTGCCAAGCCACTCCCTAGCAAACCAAACAGAGTACCCTAGCAACTGTTTTGCAAGATCTATATCTCTGCATCAGAACATCGTAAAGACATGGGTGTTGGTTTATATTGTCAAGCAGCCTTTGGAGTATCATCATTGGTAGCTGCCAAGCCACTCCCTAGCAACCAAACAGAGTACCCTAGCAACCGTTTAGCAATATCTATATCTCTGCATCAGAGCATCATAGAGACATGGCGGATGGCTCTTTTGACTAATGCTAGCAAACTGGACTTCCAACATGCTACACATGCTAGCAGTGAATAGCTACATGCTAATAGTGATTAGCTTAGGGTTTAAACATGACACAAACTAGTAAAAATGTGTTAGCATCATGCTGGTAACATGCTAATTGTGTTAGCATCATGTTAGTAGCATGCTAATCATGTTAGCATCATGCTAGCAAACATGCTAATCATGTTATCATCTTGTTAAAACCATGCTAATCATGTTAGCATTTTGCTAGCATTATGCTAACATGATTAGCATATTGTTTAAAACATGTTAACAACATGCTAAGGGTGTTAGCATCATGGTAGCAACATGCTAATCATGTTAGCATCTTGCTAAAAACATCCTAGCAGTACGGTAATTATGTTAGCATAGTTTTGCCACTGCAAGCACCATTCACATTTTCTTCAGGAAATGTACATTCTAGTATTGTAATTACTATTCACCTGAACAAAACTTTGGCACGTAACTCGTCCCGCACCGTTTGATGTAGACCCACAAATGAGGTGTCAAATCGACCGGCTTATTGAGGAGAGGTGTGCTATGACTTCTCTAAGTGATCGGGTGTACGCTGTTCGCACAGCATACGAAAAAAATGGCTGAAAAAACTCCCATAGACTTAACATTGAGTCAAAATCTGTGAGATTATATCTTTGGATTGGAAGGTCATAGAGACTTGGGGCTGGGCTCTTTTGATTCGGCCAGCCAATAAGTAGTGACACAGCAACTTCATAGCCACGCCCTAGCAACCAATTACAGCACCCTAGCAACCGAGTAACGAATTTTGCCACTGCAAGCACCATTCACATTTTCTTCAGGAAATGTACATTCTAGTTATTATTCTTCTTCTTCTGGACACTTTCGTCTGCGCGTAACTCGTCCCGCAGTTTTTGTCATAGACCCACGAATGAGGTGTCAAATCGACCGGCCTATTGAGGAGTGGTGTGCTATGACTTTTATAAGCGATCGGGTGTACGATGTTCGTCCGGCGGGCGAAAAATCGGGCGAAAAATCCCATAGACTTAACATTGCGATGAACTATGACGAGTCATAGCTCCTAACGAGAATTTCGTAGAAACATGTGAGTTACCACGTTTGAAGAGGCTGACAGGCTCTTTCAGACCATACCTCAAAATGGGGTGTAAGTTGTACCCCTGGGGCGCAAGAGCTGCCCAAATTTGCCCCATAGACATACTATGGTGAAGCCGTGCCCATGAACCAGGAAGTACTGTGTTTTTCCTACTATGGGAAATTACATAGGGATTTTGTATTGAACATAACTCTGGATCACAATGACATAGAGACAAGGGGGTGGGCTCATTTCACTCAGGTGACCAATCAGTCTCCCAGGATCATTGTGAAGCTATCAAGCCACGCCCTAGCAACCATATAGAGCACCATAGCAACAAGTTCCATAGACTTCCATTGAAAAAGATCAAAGGAATATCTTTGGATAGAAGTGTCATAGAAACATGAGGGTGAGCTCATTTGACTCGGGGCAGCAAACGGCCAATCATGAATCACCTTCAAGACCTCCTAGCCACGCCCTAGCAACCATTAAGAGCACCCTAGCAACACAAAGCAAAGAGGGATATCTTCAAATCTGAATATCATGCAAGCATGGGGGTTGGTTTAAATCATTCATACTGGCAAGCAGCCTTTGGTGTATCATCATTGGCAGCTGCCAAGCCACTCCCTAGCAACCAAACAGAGTACCCTAGCAACCGTTTTTCAAGATGTATATCTCTGCATCAGATAATCGTAAAGACATGGGGGTTGGTTTATATTGTCAAGCAGCCTTTGGAGTATCATCATTGGTAGCTGCCAAGCCACTCCTTAGCAACCAAACAGAGTACCCTAGCAACCGTTTAGCAAGATCTATATCTCTGCATCAGAGCATCATAGAGACATGGCGGTTGGTTTATATTGTCAAGCAGCCTTTGGAGTATCATCATTGGTAGCTGCCAGGCCACTCCCTAGCAACCAACCAGATTACCCTAGCAACCGTTTTTCAAGATCCATATCTCTGCATCAGAACATCATAAAGACATGGGGGTTGGTTTATGTTGTCAAGCAGCCTTTGGAGTATCATCATTGGCAACTGCCAAGCCACTCCCTAGCAACCAAACAGAGTACCCTAGCAACCATTTAGCGATGCCTATATCTCTGCATCAGAACATCGTAGAGACATGGGGGTTTGCTTTTTTGACTCATGCTAGCAAACTGTACTTGCAACATGCTAAACATGCTAGCAGTTAATAGCTACATGCTAATAGTGATTAGCTAAGTGCTAAAGTGGGATGAGAACATGCTAAGAACTCTATAGAAACTCCATAGTAACTATCTGTGCCAACTACCAACCACCTAGTAACACCATAGCATCCACCCAGGTTACCATAGCAACCGCCCAGAACACCCTAGCAACCGCCTAGCAACACCATAGTGACCACTCCAGGTACCTTAACAACTGCCTAGCAACACCTTAGCAACCACCCAGGTTACCATAGCAACCGCCTAGCAACCACCCAGAACACCCTAGCAACCGCCTAGCAACCACCCAGAACACCCTAGCAACCGCCTAGCAACACCTTAGCAACCACCCCAAGTACCTTAGCAACTGCCTAGCAACACCCTAGCAACCACCCTGGTTACCATAGCAACCGCATAGCAACCACCCAGAACACCATAGCAACTGCCTAGCAACGCCTTAGCAACCACCCCAAGTACCTTAGCAACTGCCTAGCAACACCCTAGCAACCACCCTGGTTACCATAGCAACCGCCTAGCAACCACCCAAAAGACCCTAGCAACCACCCAAAATACCCTAGCAACCGCCTAGCAACCACCCAAAAGACCCTAGCAACCACCCAAAATACCCTAGCAACCGCCTAGCAACCACCCAGAATACCCTAGCAACCGTTTAGCAACACCTTAGCAACCACCCCAAGTACCTTAGCAACTGCCTAGCAACACCCTAGCAACAACCCAGGTTACCATAGCAACCGCCTAGCAACAACCCAGAACACCCTAGCCACCGCCTAGCAACCGAGTGGCGATTTTGCCACTGCAAGCACCATTCACATTTTCTTCAGGAAATGTACATTCTAGTATTGTAATTACTATTCACCTGAACAAAACTTTGGCGCGTAACTCGTCCCGCACAGTTTGTCGTAGACCCACGAATGAGGTGTCAAATCGACCGGCTTATTGAGGAGAGGTGTGCTATGACTTTTCTAAGCGATCAGGTGTACGATGTTCGCACAGTGTACGAAAAAAAACGTCTGAAAAAACTCCCATAGACTTAACATTGGGTCAAAATCTGTGAGATCATATCTTTGGATCAGAAGGTCATAGAGACTTGGGGCTGGGCTCTTTTGATTCGACCAGCCAATAATTAGTGACACAACAACTTCATAGCCACACCCTAGCAACCAATTACAGCACCCTAGCAACCGGTGCCGAATTTTGCCACTGCAAGCACCATTCACATTTTCTTCAGGAAATGTACATTCTAGTTAATGGTGCTTGCCAAAGGCAAAGCTCCATTCTTATTCTCCTGCATACTTATTATTATAATTATTATTATTCTTCCACTTTTTCGTCTGCGCGCTACTCCTCCCGCAGCTTTTGTCCTAGACCCATGAATGAGGTGTCAAATCGACCGGCCCATTGAGGAGTGGTGTGCTATGACTTTTATAAGCGATCGGGTGTACGATGTTCGTCCGGCAGGCGAAAAAGTAGCCGAAAAATCCCATAGACTTAACATTGCGACGAACTTTGACGAGTCATAGATCCTAACGAGAATTTCGTAGAAACATGTGGGTTACCACGTTTGAAGAGGCTGACAGGCTCTCTCAGACAATACCTCAAAATGGGGTGTAAGTTGTACCCCTGGGGCGCAAGAGCTGCCCAAATTTGCCCCATAGACATACTATGGTGAAGCCGTGCCCATGAACCAGGAAGTACTGTGTTTTTCCTACTATAGGAAATTACATAGGGATTTTGTATTGAACATAACTCTGGATCACAATGACATAGAGACAAGGGGGCGGGCTCATTTTACTCAGGCAACCAATCAGTCTCTCAGGATCATTGTGAAGCTATCAAGCCACGCCCTAGCAATGATAGAGAGCACCATAGCAACAAGCTCCATAGACTTCCATTGAAAAATATCAAAGGAATATCTTTGGATAGAAGTGTCATAGAAGCATGAGGGTGGGCTCATTTGACTCGAGGCAGCAAACCGCCAATCACAAATAACCTTAAAGACATCATAGCCACGCCTTAGCAACCATTCAGAGCACCCTAGCAACCCAAAGCATAGAGGGGATATCTTCAAATCTGAACATCATAGAGGAATGGGGGTTGGTTTATAGCATTTATACTGGCAAGCAGCCTTTGGTTTATCATTACTGGCAGCTGCCAAGCCACTCCCTAGCAACCAAACAGAGTACCCTAGCAACCGTTTAGCAAGATCTATATCTCTGCATCAGAACATCATAAAGACATGGGGGTTGGTTTATATTGTCAAGCAGCCTTTGGAGTATCATCATTGGTAGCTGCCAAGCCACTCCCTAGCAACCAAACAGAGTACCCTAGCAACCGTTTTGCAAGATCTATATCTCTGCATCAGAACATCGTAAAGACATGGGGGTTGGTTTATATTGTCAAGCAGCCTTTGGAGTATCATCATTGGTAGCTGCCAAGCCACTCCCTAGCAACCAAACAGAGTACCCTAGCAACCGTTTAGCGAGACCTATATCTCTGCATCAGAGCATCATAGAGACATGGCGGTTGGCTCTTTTGACTCATGCTAGCAAACTGGACTTCCAACATGCTACACATGCTAGCAGTGAATAGCTACATGCTAATAGTGATTAGCTTAGGGTTTAAACATGACACAAACTAGTAAAAATGTGTTAAAATAATGCTAGTGGCATGTTAATTGTGTTAGCATGATGCTAGTAGCATGCTAATCATGTTAGCATCATGTTAGCAAACATGCTAATCATGTTAACATCTTGTTAAATACATGCTAACAACATGGTAATCATGCTAGCATCATGCTAGCATTATGCTAATGATGTTAGCATGTTGCTAGCATTATGCTAACATGAATAGCATCTTGTTAAAATCATGCTAGCAACATGGTAATCATGCTAGCATCATGCTAGCATTATGCTAATCATGTTAGCATGTTTGCTAGCATTATGCTTACATGATTAGCATTTGGTTTAAAACATGCTAACAGCATGCTTAGGGTGTTAGCATCATGCTAGCAACATGCTAATCATGTTAACATGTTGTTAACATAATGCTAAAATCATTAGCATCTTGTTAAAATAATGCTAGCAACATGGTAATCATGCTAGCATCATGATACCATAATGCTAATCATGTTAGCATGTTGCTAACATTATGATAACATGACTAGCATTTTGTTTAAAACATGCTAGCAGCATGCTTAGGGTGTTAGCATCATGCTAGCAACATGCTAATCATGTTAGCATTTTGCTAAAAACATCCTAGCAGGACGGTAATTATGTTAGCATCATGCTAATCAAGAGTGCCGAGTTTTGCCACTACAAGCACCATTCACATTTTCTTCAGGAAATGTACATTCTAGTATTGTAATTACTATTCACCTGAACAAAACTTTGGCGCGTAACTCGTCCCGCAACGTTTGTCGTAGACCCATGAATGAGGTGTCAAATCGACCGGCTTATCGAGGAGAGGTGTGCTATGACTTTTCTAAGCGATCGTGTGTACGATGTCCGCACAGCGTACGAAAAAACGGCTGAAAAAACTCCCATAGACTTAACATTGGGTCAAAATCTGTGAGATCATATCTATGGATCAGAAGGTCATAGAGACTTGGGGCTGGGCTCTTTTGATTCGGCCAGCCAATAAGTAGTGACACAGCAACTTCATAGCGACGCCCTAGCAACCAATTACATCACCCTAGCAACTGGGGCCGAATTTTACCACTGCAAGCACCATTCACATTTTCTTCAGGAAATGTACATTCTAGTTAATGGTGCTTGCCATAGGCAAAGCTCCATTCTTATTATTGCTCATACTTATTATTATAATTATTTTTCTGGACAAAAGTTTGGCGCGCTACTCCTCCCACAGTTTTTGTCCTAGACCAATGAATCAGGTGTCAAATCGACCGGCTTATTGAGGAGACCTGTGCTATGACTTTTATAAGCGATCGGGTGTACGATGTTCGTCCAGCGGGCGAAAAAGTAGCGAAAAAAATCCCATAGACTTTGCATTGCGACAAATTTTGACGAGTTATTGCTCCGAGTGAGAATTTCGTAGAAACATGTGGGTTACCACGTTTGAAGAGGCTAGCAAGCTCTGTCAGGCCATACCTCAAAACTGGGTGTAAGTTGTACCCCTGGGGCGCAAGAGCTGCCCAAAGTTGCCCCATAGACATACTATGGTGAAGCCGTGCCCATGAACCAGGAAGTACTGTGTTTTTCCTACTATGGGAAATTACATAGGGATTTTGTATTGAACATAACTCTGGATCACAATGTCTTAGAGACAAGGGGGTGGGCTCATTTTACTCAGGCAACCAATCAGTCTCTCAGGATCATTGTGAAGCTATCAAGCCACGCCCTAGCAACCATATAGAGCACCATAGCAACAAGTTCCATAGACTTCCATTGAAAAAGATCAAATGAATATCTTTGGATAGGAGTGTCATAGAAACATGAGGGTGGGCTCATTTGACTCGGGGCAGCAAACGGCCAATCACGAATCACCTTCAACACTTCATAGCCACGCCCTAGCAACCATTTAGAGCACCCTAGCAACCCAAAGCATAGAGGGGATATCTTCAAATCTGAATATCATACAGGCATGGGGGTTGGTTTACATCATTCATACTGGCAAGCAGCCTTTGATGTATCATCATTGGCAGCTGCCAAGCCACTCCCTAGCAACCAAACAGAGTACCCTAGCAACCGTTTTTCAAGATGTATATCTCTGCATCAGAACATCGTACAGACATGGGGGTTGGTTTATATTGTCAAGCAGCCTTTGGAGTATCATCATTGGCAGCTGCCAAGCCACTCCCTAGCAACCAAACAGAGTACCCTAGCAACTGTTTAGCAAGACCTATATCTCTGCATCAGAGCATCATAGAGACATGGCGGTTGGCTCTTTTGACTCATGCTAGCAATCTGGACTTCCAACATGATACACATGCTAGCAGTGAATAGCTACATGCTAATAGTGATTAGCTTAGGGTTTAAACATGACACAAACTAGTGAAAATGTGTTAGCATGATGATAGTAGCATGCTAATCATGTTAGCATGTTGTTAACATTATGCTAACATGGTTAGCATCTTGCTAAAAACATGTTAACAGTATGCTACGGGTGTTAACATCATGGTGGCAACATGCTAATCATGTTAGCATGTTGCTAGCATTATGCTAACATGATTAGCATCTTGGTAAACACATCCTAGCAATATGCTAAGGGTGTTAGCATCATGCTACCATCATGCTAATCAAGAGTGCCGAGTTTTGCCACTGCAAGCACCATTCACATTTTCTTCAGGAAATGTACATTCTAGTTAATGGTGCTTGCCAAAGGCAAAGCTCCATTCTTATTCTTCTGCATACTTATTATTCTTCTTCTTCTTCTTCTGGACACAATTTCTGCGCGCTACTCCTCCCGCAGTTTTTGTCATAGACCCATGAATGAGGTGTCAAATCGACCGGCTCATTGAGGAGAGGTGTGCTATGACTTTTATAAGCGATCGGGTGTACGATGTTCGTCCGACGGGCGAAAAATCGGGCGAAAAATCCCATAGACTTAACATTGGGACGAACTTTGACAAGTCATAACTCTGGATCACAATGTCATAGAGACAAGGGGGTGGGCTCATTTTACTCAGGCAACCAATCAGTCTATCAAGATAATTTTAAAGCTATCAAGCCACGCCCTAGCAACCATAGAGAGTACCTTAGTAACAAGCTCCATAGACTTCCATTGAAAAAGATCAAAGGAATATCTTTGGATAGGAGTGTCATACAAACATGAGGGTGGGCTCGTTTGACTCGAGGCAGCAAACCGCCAATCACAAATAACCTTAAAGCCATCATAGCCACGCCTTAGCAACCATTTTAGAGCACCCTAGCAACCCAAAGCATAGGCAGATATCTTCAAATCTGAATATCATAGAGGCATGGGGGTTGTTTTATATCATTCATACTGGCAAGCAGCCTTTGGTTTATCATTACTGGCAGCTGCCAAGCCACTCCCTAGCAACCAAACAGAGTACCCTAGCAACTGTTTTGCAAGATCTATATCTCTGCATCAGAACATCGTAAAGACATGGGTGTTGGTTTATATTGTCAAGCAGCCTTTGGAGTATCATCATTGGTAGCTGCCAAGCCACTCCCTAGCAACCAAACAGAGTACCCTAGCAACCGTTTAGCAATATCTATATCTCTGCATCAGAGCATCATAGAGACATGGCGGATGGCTCTTTTGACTAATGCTAGCAAACTGGACTTCCAACATGCTACACATGCTAGCAGTGAATAGCTACATGCTAATAGTGATTAGCTTAGGGTTTAAACATGACACAAACTAGTAAAAATGTGTTAGCATCATGCTGGTAACATGCTAATTGTGTTAGCATCATGTTAGTAGCATGCTAATCATGTTAGCATTATGCTAGCAAACATGCTAATCATGTTATCATCTTGTTAAAACCATGCTAATCATGTTAGCATGTTGCTAGCATTATGCTAACATGATTAGCATATTGTTTAAAACATGTTATCAGCATGCTAAGGGTGTTAGCATCATGGTAGCAACATGCTAAACATGTTAGCATCTTGCTAAAAACATCCTAGCAGGACGGTAATTATGTTAGCATAGTTTTGCCACTGCAAGCACCATTCACATTTTCTTCAGGAAATGTACATTCTAGTATTGTAATTACTATTCACCTAGACAAAACTTTGGCGCGTAACTCGTCCAGCACCGTTTGTCGTAGACCCACGAATGAGGTGTCAAATCGACCGGCTCATTGAGGACAGGTGTGCTATGACTTTTATAAGCGATCGGGTGTACGATGTTCGTCCGGCGGGCGAAAAAGTAGCGAAAATCCCATAGATTTAACATTGGAACGAACTTTGACAAGTCATAACTCTGGATAACAATGTCATAGAGACAAAGGGGTGGTCTCATTTTACTCAGGCAACCAATCAGTCTCTCAGGAAAACTTTGAAGATATCAAGCCACGCCCTAGCAACCATATAGAGCACCTTAGTAACAAGCTTCATAGACTTCCATTGAAAAAGATCAAATGAATATCTTTGGATAGAAGTGTCGTACAAACAAGAGGGTGGGCTCATTTGACTCGAGGCAGCAAACCGCCAATCACAAATCACCTTAAAGACATCATAGCCACGCCTTAGCAACCATTTAGAGCACCCTAGCAACCCAAAGCATAGGCAGATATCTTCAAATCTGAATATCATAGAGGCATGGGGGTTGGTTTATATCATTCATACTGGCAAGCAGCCTTTGGAGTATCATCATTGGTAGCTGCCAAGCCACTCCCTAGCAACCAAACAGAGTACCCTAGCAACCATTATTCAACATCTATATTTCTGCATCAGAACATCGTAAAGACATGGGTGTTGGTTTATATTGTCAAGCAGCCTTTGGAGTATCATCATTGGTAGCTACCAAGCCACTCCCTAGCAACCAAACAGAGTACCCTAGCAACCGTTTAGCAAGATCTATATCTCTGCATCAGAACATCGTAGAGACATGGGTGTTGGTTTATATTGTCAAGCAGCCTTTGGAGTATCATCATTGGTAGCTGCCAAGCCACTCCTTAGCAACCAAACAGAGTACCCTAGCAACCGTTTAGCAATATCTATATCTCTGCATCAGAGCATCATAGAGACATGGCGGTTGGCTCTTTTGACTCATGCTAGCAAACTGGACTTCCAACATGCTACACATGCTAGCGGTGAATAGCTACATGCTAATAGTGATTAGCTAAGTGCTAAAGTGGGCTGAGAACATGATAAGAACTCTATAGAAACTCCATTGTAACTATCTGTGCCAACTACCAACCACCTAGAAACACCTTAGCAACCACTCCAAGTACCTTAGCAACTGCCTAGCAACACCCTAGCAACCACTCAGGTTACCAAAGCAACCGCATAGCAACCGGGTACAGAATTTTGCTACTGCAAGCACCATTCACATTTTCTTCAGGAAATGTACATTCTAGTATTGTAATTACTATTCACCTGAACAAAACTTTGGCGCGTAACTCGTCCTGCACCGTTTGTCATAGACCCACAAATGAGGTGTCAAATCGACCGGCTTATCGAGGAGAGGTGTGTTATGACTTTTCTAAGCGATCGGGTGTACGATGTTCGCACAGCGTACGAAAAAATCGGCTGAAAAAACTCCCATAGACTTAACATTGGGTCAAAATCTGTGATATCATATCTTTGGATCAGAAGGTCATAGAGACTTGGGGCTGGGCTCTTTTGATTCGGCCAGCCAATAAGTAGTGACGCAGCAACTTCATAGCCACGCCCTAGCAACCAATTACAGCACCCTAGCAACCGGGGCCGAATTTTGCCACTGCAAGCACCATTCACATTTTCTTCAGGAAATGTACATTCTAGTTAATGGTGCTTGCCAAAGGCAAAGCTCCATTCTTATTCTCCTGCATACTTATTATTATTATTATTATTATTATTATTATTATTCCACACAAAATTTTGGCGCGCTACTCCTCCCGCAGCTTTTGTCCTAGACCCATGAATGAGGTGTCAAATCGACCGGCTTATTGAGGAGAGGTGTGCTATGACTTTTATAAGCGATCGGGTGTACGATGTTCGTCCGACGGGCGAAAAATCGGGCGAAAAATCCCATAGACTTAACATTGGGACGAACTTTGACAAGTCATAACTCTGGATCACAATGTCATAGAGACAAGGGGGTGGGCTCATTTTACTCAGGCAACCAATCAGTCTATCAAGATAATTTTAAAGCTATCAAGCCACGCCCTAGCAACCATAGAGAGTACCTTAGTAACAAGCTCCATAGACTTCCATTGAAAAAGATCAAAGGAATATCTTTGGATAGGAGTGTCATACAAACATGAGGGTGGGCTCGTTTGACTCGAGGCAGCAAACCGCCAATCACAAATAACCTTAAAGCCATCATAGCCACGCCTTAGCAACCATTTTAGAGCACCCTAGCAACCCAAAGCATAGGCAGATATCTTAAAATCTGAATATCATAGAGGCATGGGGGTTGGTTTATATCATTCATACTGGCAAGCAGCCTTTGGTTTATCATTACTGGCAGCTGCCAAGCCACTCCCTAGCAAACCAAACAGAGTACCCTAGCAACTGTTTTGCAAGATCTATATCTCTGCATCAGAACATCGTAAAGACATGGGTGTTGGTTTATATTGTCAAGCAGCCTTTGGAGTATCATCATTGGTAGCTGCCAAGCCACTCCCTAGCAACCAAACAGAGTACCCTAGCAACCGTTTAGCAATATCTATATCTCTGCATCAGAGCATCATAGAGACATGGCGGATGGCTCTTTTGACTAATGCTAGCAAACTGGACTTCCAACATGCTACACATGCTAGCAGTGAATAGCTACATGCTAATAGTGATTAGCTTAGGGTTTAAACATGACACAAACTAGTAAAAATGTGTTAGCATCATGCTGGTAACATGCTAATTGTGTTAGCATCATGTTAGTAGCATGCTAATCATGTTAGCATCATGCTAGCAAACATGCTAATCATGTTATCATCTTGTTAAAACCATGCTAATCATGTTAGCATTTTGCTAGCATTATGCTAACATGATTAGCATATTGTTTAAAACATGTTAACAACATGCTAAGGGTGTTAGCATCATGGTAGCAACATGCTAATCATGTTAGCATCTTGCTAAAAACATCCTAGCAGTACGGTAATTATGTTAGCATAGTTTTGCCACTGCAAGCACCATTCACATTTTCTTCAGGAAATGTACATTCTAGTTAATGGTGCTTGCCAAAGGCAAAGCTCCATTCTTATTCTCCTGCATACTTATTATTATTATTATTATTATTATTATTATTCCACACAAAATTTTGGCGCGCTACTCCTCCCGCAGCTTTTGTCCTAGACCCATGAATGAGGTGTCAAATCGACCGGCTTATTGAGGAGAGGTGTGCTATGACTTTTATAAGCGATCGGGTGTACGATGTTCGTCCGACGGGCGAAAAATCGGGCGAAAAATCCCATAGACTTAACATTGGGACGAACTTTGACAAGTCATAACTCTGGATCACAATGTCATAGAGACAAGGGGGTGGGCTCATTTTACTCAGGCAACCAATCAGTCTATCAAGATAATTTTAAAGCTATCAAGCCACGCCCTAGCAACCATAGAGAGTACCTTAGTAACAAGCTCCATAGACTTCCATTGAAAAAGATCAAAGGAATATCTTTGGATAGGAGTGTCATACAAACATGAGGGTGGGCTCGTTTGACTCGAGGCAGCAAACCGCCAATCACAAATAACCTTAAAGCCATCATAGCCACGCCTTAGCAACCATTTTAGAGCACCCTAGCAACCCAAAGCATAGGCAGATATCTTCAAATCTGAATATCATAGAGGCATGGGGGTTGGTTTATATCATTCATACTGGCAAGCAGCCTTTGGTTTATCATTACTGGCAGCTGCCAAGCCACTCCCTAGCAAACCAAACAGAGTACCCTAGCAACTATTTTGCAAGATCTATATCTCTGCATCAGAACATCGTAAAGACATGGGTGTTGGTTTATATTGTCAAGCAGCCTTTGGAGTATCATCATTGGTAGCTGCCAAGCCACTCCCTAGCAACCAAACAGAGTACCCTAGCAACCGTTTAGCAATATCTATATCTCTGCATCAGAGCATCATAGAGACATGGCGGATGGCTCTTTTGACTAATGCTAGCAAACTGGACTTCCAACATGCTACACATGCTAGCAGTGAATAGCTACATGCTAATAGTGATTAGCTTAGGGTTTAAACATGACACAAACTAGTAAAAATGTGTTAGCATCATGCTGGTAACATGCTAATTGTGTTAGCATCATGTTAGTAGCATGCTAATCATGTTAGCATCATGCTAGCAAACATGCTAATCATGTTATCATCTTGTTAAAACCATGCTAATCATGTTAGCATTTTGCTAGCATTATGCTAACATGATTAGCATATTGTTTAAAACATGTTAACAACATGCTAAGGGTGTTAGCATCATGGTAGCAACATGCTAATCATGTTAGCATCTTGCTAAAAACATCCTAGCAGTACGGTAATTATGTTAGCATAGTTTTGCCACTGCAAGCACCATTCACATTTTCTTCAGGAAATGTACATTCTAGTTAATGGTGCTTGCCAAAGGCAAAGCTCCATTCTTATTCTCCTGCATACTTATTATTATTATTATTATTATTATTATTATTATTCCACACAAAATTTTGGCGCGCTACTCCTCCCGCAGCTTTTGTCCTAGACCCATGAATGAGGTGTCAAATCGACCGGCTTATTGAGGAGAGGTGTGCTATGACTTTTATAAGCGATCGGGTGTACGATGTTCGTCCGACGGGCGAAAAATCGGGCGAAAAATCCCATAGACTTAACATTGGGACGAACTTTGACAAGTCATAACTCTGGATCACAATGTCATAGAGACAAGGGGGTGGGCTCATTTTACTCAGGCAACCAATCAGTCTATCAAGATAATTTTAAAGCTATCAAGCCACGCCCTAGCAACCATAGAGAGTACCTTAGTAACAAGCTCCATAGACTTCCATTGAAAAAGATCAAAGGAATATCTTTGGATAGGAGTGTCATACAAACATGAGGGTGGGCTCGTTTGACTCGAGGCAGCAAACCGCCAATCACAAATAACCTTAAAGCCATCATAGCCACGCCTTAGCAACCATTTTAGAGCACCCTAGCAACCCAAAGCATAGGCAGATATCTTCAAATCTGAATATCATAGAGGCATGGGGTTGGTTTATATCATTCATACTGGCAAGCAGCCTTTGGTTTATCATTACTGGCAGCTGCCAAGCCACTCCCTAGCAAACCAAACAGAGTACCCTAGCAACTATTTTGCAAGATCTATATCTCTGCATCAGAACATCGTAAAGACATGGGTGTTGGTTTATATTGTCAAGCAGCCTTTGGAGTATCATCATTGGTAGCTGCCAAGCCACTCCCTAGCAACCAAACAGAGTACCCTAGCAACCGTTTAGCAATATCTATATCTCTGCATCAGAGCATCATAGAGACATGGCGGATGGCTCTTTTGACTAATGCTAGCAAACTGGACTTCCAACATGCTACACATGCTAGCAGTGAATAGCTACATGCTAATAGTGATTAGCTTAGGGTTTAAACATGACACAAACTAGTAAAAATGTGTTAGCATCATGCTGGTAACATGCTAATTGTGTTAGCATCATGTTAGTAGCATGCTAATCATGTTAGCATCATGCTAGCAAACATGCTAATCATGTTATCATCTTGTTAAAACCATGCTAATCATGTTAGCATTTTGCTAGCATTATGCTAACATGATTAGCATATTGTTTAAAACATGTTAACAACATGCTAAGGGTGTTAGCATCATGGTAGCAACATGCTAATCATGTTAGCATCTTGCTAAAAACATCCTAGCAGTACGGTAATTATGTTAGCATAGTTTTGCCACTGCAAGCACCATTCACATTTTCTTCAGGAAATGTACATTCTAGTATTGTAATTACTATTCACCTGAACAAAACTTTGGCGCGTAACTCGTCCCGCAGTTTTTGTCGTAGACCCACGAATGAGGTGTCAAATCGACCGGCTTATTGAGGAGAGGTGTGCTATGACTTCTCTAAGCGATCGGGTGTACGATGTTCGCACAGCGTACGAAAAAACGGCTGAAAAAACTCCCATAGACTTAACATGGGGGCCAAATCTGTGAGATCATATCTTTGGTTTAGATGGTCATAGAGACTTGGGGCTGGGCTCTTTTGGCTCGGCCTATCAAGCCGCCAATAAGTAGTGACTTTATGGCCACGCCCTAGCAACCAATTACAGCACCCTAGCAACCGGTGCCGAATTTTGCCACTGCAAGCACCATTCACATTTTCTTCAGGAAATGTACATTCTAGTTAATGGTGCTTGCCAAAGGCAAAGCTCCATTCTTATTCTCCTGCATACTTATTATTATTATTCTGCTTCTTCTTCTTCTTCTTCTTCTTCTGGACAAAATTTCTGCGCGCTACTCCTCCCGCAGCTTTTGTCCTAGACCCATGAATGAGGTGTCAAATCGACCGGCTCATTGAGGAGAGGTGTGCTATGACTTTTATAAGCGATCGGACCAACGATGTTCGCACAGCGGACGAAAAGCGGCCAAAAAAGTCCCATTGACTTACATTGAAAAATTCAAATTCACGAACATTCCGTCTCTCTCAACTGTCACTTTCTCACACACACTCACACACGCAGGCCCTTAGAAGCCTTTGTCTCTCAGACACAGACACTCATTTTCTTCCACTTTTATTTCTGCGCGCTATTTCTCCCGCAGCGTTTGTCCTAGACCCATGAATGAGGTGTCAAATCGACCGGCTTATTGAGGAGAGGTGTGCTATTTTTTTTTTAAGCGATCGGACCAACGATGTTCGCACAGGGGGCGAAAAAGCGGCCAAAAAGTCCCATTTAATTTCAATGTATGTATCTTAAGAAATTTGAATTTCAACTGTCACTTTCTCACACACACTCACACACGCAGGCCCTTAGAAGCCTTTCTCTCTCAGACACAGACACTCATTTTCTTCCACTTTTTTTTCTGCGCGCTACTCCTCCCGCAGTTTTTGTCCTAGACCCATGAATGAGGTGTCAAATCGACCGGCTCATTGAGGAGAGGTGTGCTATGACTTTTATAAGCGATCGGGTGTACGATGTTCGTCCGGCGGGCGAAAAAGTAGCGAAAAAATCCCATAGACTTTGCATTGGGACAAACTTTGACGAGTAATAGCTCCTAACGAGAATTTCATAGAAACATGTGGGTTACCAGGTTTGAAGAGCCTGATAGGCTCTCTCAGACCATACCTCAAAATGGGGTGTAAGTTGTACCCCTGGGGCGCAAGAGCTGCACAAAGTTGCCCCATAGACATACTATGGTGAAGCCGTGCCCATGAACCAGGAAGTACTGTGTTTTTCCTACTATGGGAAATTACATAGGGATTTTGTATTGAACATAACTCTGGATTACAGTGACATAGAGACAAGGGGGTGGGCTCATTTCACTCAGGCGACCAATCAGTCTCCGAGGATCATTGTAAATCTATCAAACCACGCCCTAGCAACCATATAGAGCACCATAGCAACAAGTTCCATAGACTTCCATTGAAAAAGATCAAATGAATATCTTTGGATAGAAGTGTCGTACAAACAAGAGGGTGGGCTCATTTGACTCGAGGCAGCAAACCGCCAATCACAAATCACCTTAAAGACATCATAGCCACGCCTTAGCAACCATTTAGAGCACCCTAGCAACCCAAAGCATAGGCAGATATCTTCAAAACTGAATATCATAGAGGCATGGGGTTTGGTTAATATCACTCATATTGTCAAGCAGCCTTTGGTTTATCATTACTGGCAGCTGCCAAGCCACTCCCTAGCAACCAAACAGAGTACCCTAGCAACCGTTTTGCAAGATCTATATCTCTGCATCAGAACATCGTAAAGACATGGGTGTTGGTTTATATTGTCAAGCAGCCTTTGGAGTATCATCATTGGTAGCTGCCAAGCCACTCCCTAGCAACCAAACAGAGTACCCTAGCAACCGTTTAGCAAGATCTATATCTCTGCATCAGAGCATCATAGAGACATGGGGGTTGGCTCTTTTGACTCATGCTAGCAAACTGGACTACCAACATGCTACACATGCTAGCGGTGAATAGCTACATGCTAATAGTGATTAGCTAAGTGCTAAAGTGGGCTAAGAACTCTATAGGAACTTCATAGTAACTATCTGTGACAACTACCAACCACCTAGTAACACCCTAGCAACCACCCAGGTTACCATAGCAACCGCCTATCAACCACCCAGAACACCCTAGCAACCGTCTAGCAACACCATAGTGACCACCCCAGGTACCTTAGCAACTGCCTAGCAACACCCTAGCAACCACCCGGGTTACCATAGCAACCGCCTAGCAACCATCCAGAACACCCTAGCAACTGCCTAGCAACACCGTAGTGACCACCCCAGGTACCTTAGCAACTGCTTAGCAACTGCCTAGCAACACCCTAGCAACCACCCAGGTTACCATAGCAACCGCCTAGCAACCACCCAGAACACCCTAGCAACCGCCTAGCAACACCATAGTGACCACCCCAGGTACCTTAGCAACTGCCTAGCAACACCCTAGCAACCACCCAGGTTACCATAGCAACCGCCTAGCAACCACCCAGAACACCCTAGCAACCGCCTATCAACACCTTATCAACCACCCCAAGTACCTTAGCAACTGCCTAGCAACACCCTAGCAACCACCCAGGTTACATAGCAATCGCCTAGCAACCACCCAGAACACCCTAGCAACCGTTTAGCAACACCTTAGCAACCACCCCAAGTACCTTAGCAACTGCCTAGCAACACCCTAGCAACCACCCAGGTTACATAGCAACCGCCTAGCAACCACCCAGAACACCCTAGCAACCGCCTAGCAACCGAGTGGCGATTTTGCCACTGCAAGCACCATTCACATTTTCTTCAGGAAATGTACATTCTAGTTAATGGTGCTTGCCAAAGGCAAAGCTCCATTCTTATTCTTCTGCATACTTATTATTCTTCTTCTTCTTCTTCTGGACACAATTTCTGCGCGCTACTCCTCCCGCAGTTTTTGTCATAGACCCATGAATGAGGTGTCAAATCGACCGGCTCATTGAGGAGAGGTGTGCTATGACTTTTATAAGCGATCGGGTGTACGATGTTCGTCCGACGGGCGAAAAATCGGGCGAAAAATCCCATAGACTTAACATTGGGACGAACTTTGACAAGTCATAACTCTGGATCACAATGTCATAGAGACAAGGGGGTGGGCTCATTTTACTCAGGCAACCAATCAGTCTATCAAGATAATTTTAAAGCTATCAAGCCACGCCCTAGCAACCATAGAGAGTACCTTAGTAACAAGCTCCATAGACTTCCATTGAAAAAGATCAAAGGAATATCTTTGGATAGGAGTGTCATACAAACATGAGGGTGGGCTCGTTTGACTCGAGGCAGCAAACCGCCAATCACAAATAACCTTAAAGCCATCATAGCCACGCCTTAGCAACCATTTTAGAGCACCCTAGCAACCCAAAGCATAGGCAGATATCTTCAAATCTGAATATCATAGAGGCATGGGGGTTGGTTTATATCATTCATACTGGCAAGCAGCCTTTGGTTTATCATTACTGGCAGCTGCCAAGCCACTCCCTAGCAACCAAACAGAGTACCCTAGCAACTGTTTTGCAAGATCTATATCTCTGCATCAGAACATCGTAAAGACATGGGTGTTGGTTTATATTGTCAAGCAGCCTTTGGAGTATCATCATTGGTAGCTGCCAAGCCACTCCCTAGCAACCAAACAGAGTACCCTAGCAACCGTTTAGCAATATCTATATCTCTGCATCAGAGCATCATAGAGACATGGCGGATGGCTCTTTTGACTAATGCTAGCAAACTGGACTTCCAACATGCTACACATGCTAGCAGTGAATAGCTACATGCTAATAGTGATTAGCTTAGGGTTTAAACATGACACAAACTAGTAAAAATGTGTTAGCATCATGCTGGTAACATGCTAATTGTGTTAGCATCATGTTAGTAGCATGCTAATCATGTTAGCATTATGCTAGCAAACATGCTAATCATGTTATCATCTTGTTAAAACCATGCTAATCATGTTAGCATGTTGCTAGCATTATGCTAACATGATTAGCATATTGTTTAAAACATGTTATCAGCATGCTAAGGGTGTTAGCATCATGGTAGCAACATGCTAAACATGTTAGCATCTTGCTAAAAACATCCTAGCAGGACGGTAATTATGTTAGCATAGTTTTGCCACTGCAAGCACCATTCACATTTTCTTCAGGAAATGTACATTCTAGTATTGTAATTACTATTCACCTAGACAAAACTTTGGTGCGTAACTCGTCCAGCACCGTTTGTCGTAGACCCACGAATGAGGTGTCAAATCGACCGGCTCATTGAGGACAGGTGTGCTATGACTTTTATAAGCGATCGGGTGTACGATGTTCGTCCGGCGGGCGAAAAAGTAGCGAAAATCCCATAGATTTAACATTGGAACGAACTTTGACAAGTCATAACTCTGGATAACAATGTCATAGAGACAAAGGGGTGGTCTCATTTTACTCAGGCAACCAATCAGTCTCTCAGGAAAACTTTGAAGATATCAAGCCACGCCCTAGCAACCATATAGAGCACCTTAGTAACAAGCTTCATAGACTTCCATTGAAAAAGATCAAATGAATATCTTTGGATAGAAGTGTCGTACAAACAAGAGGGTGGGCTCATTTGACTCGAGGCAGCAAACCGCCAATCACAAATCACCTTAAAGACATCATAGCCACGCCTTAGCAACCATTTAGAGCACCCTAGCAACCCAAAGCATAGGCAGATATCTTCAAATCTGAATATCATAGAGGCATGGGGGTTGGTTTATATCATTCATACTGGCAAGCAGCCTTTGGAGTATCATCATTGGTAGCTGCCAAGCCACTCCCTAGCAACCAAACAGAGTACCCTAGCAACCATTATTCAACATCTATATTTCTGCATCAGAACATCGTAAAGACATGGGTGTTGGTTTATATTGTCAAGCAGCCTTTGGAGTATCATCATTGGTAGCTACCAAGCCACTCCCTAGCAACCAAACAGAGTACCCTAGCAACCGTTTAGCAAGATCTATATCTCTGCATCAGAACATCGTAGAGACATGGGTGTTGGTTTATATTGTCAAGCAGCCTTTGGAGTATCATCATTGGTAGCTGCCAAGCCACTCCTTAGCAACCAAACAGAGTACCCTAGCAACCGTTTAGCAATATCTATATCTCTGCATCAGAGCATCATAGAGACATGGCGGTTGGCTCTTTTGACTCATGCTAGCAAACTGGACTTCCAACATGCTACACATGCTAGCGGTGAATAGCTACATGCTAATAGTGATTAGCTAAGTGCTAAAGTGGGCTGAGAACATGATAAGAACTCTATAGAAACTCCATTGTAACTATCTGTGCCAACTACCAACCACCTAGAAACACCTTAGCAACCACTCCAAGTACCTTAGCAACTGCCTAGCAACACCCTAGCAACCACTCAGGTTACCAAAGCAACCGCATAGCAACCGGGTACAGAATTTTGCTACTGCAAGCACCATTCACATTTTCTTCAGGAAATGTACATTCTAGTATTGTAATTACTATTCACCTGAACAAAACTTTGGCGCGTAACTCGTCCTGCACCGTTTGTCATAGACCCACAAATGAGGTGTCAAATCGACCGGCTTATCGAGGAGAGGTGTGTTATGACTTTTCTAAGCGATCGGGTGTACGATGTTCGCACAGCGTACGAAAAAATCGGCTGAAAAAACTCCCATAGACTTAACATTGGGTCAAAATCTGTGATATCATATCTTTGGATCAGAAGGTCATAGAGACTTGGGGCTGGGCTCTTTTGATTCGGCCAGCCAATAAGTAGTGACGCAGCAACTTCATAGCCACGCCCTAGCAACCAATTACAGCACCCTAGCAACCGGGGCCGAATTTTGCCACTGCAAGCACCATTCACATTTTCTTCAGGAAATGTACATTCTAGTTAATGGTGCTTGCCAAAGGCAAAGCTCCATTCTTATTCTCCTGCATACTTATTATTATTATTATTATTATTATTATTATTATTCCACACAAAATTTTGGCGCGCTACTCCTCCCGCAGCTTTTGTCCTAGACCCATGAATGAGGTGTCAAATCGACCGGCTTATTGAGGAGAGGTGTGCTATGACTTTTATAAGCGATCGGGTGTACGATGTTCGTCCGACGGGCGAAAAATCGGGCGAAAAATCCCATAGACTTAACATTGGGACGAACTTTGACAAGTCATAACTCTGGATCACAATGTCATAGAGACAGGGGGTGGGCTCATTTTACTCAGGCAACCAATCAGTCTATCAAGATAATTTTAAAGCTATCAAGCCACGCCCTAGCAACCATAGAGAGTACCTTAGTAACAAGCTCCATAGACTTCCATTGAAAAAGATCAAAGGAATATCTTTGGATAGGAGTGTCATACAAACATGAGGGTGGGCTCGTTTGACTCGAGGCAGCAAACCGCCAATCACAAATAACCTTAAAGCCATCATAGCCACGCCTTAGCAACCATTTTAGAGCACCCTAGCAACCCAAAGCATAGGCAGATATCTTAAAATCTGAATATCATAGAGGCATGGGGGTTGGTTTATATCATTCATACTGGCAAGCAGCCTTTGGTTTATCATTACTGGCAGCTGCCAAGCCACTCCCTAGCAAACCAAACAGAGTACCCTAGCAACTGTTTTGCAAGATCTATATCTCTGCATCAGAACATCGTAAAGACATGGGTGTTGGTTTATATTGTCAAGCAGCCTTTGGAGTATCATCATTGGTAGCTGCCAAGCCACTCCCTAGCAACCAAACAGAGTACCCTAGCAACCGTTTAGCAATATCTATATCTCTGCATCAGAGCATCATAGAGACATGGCGGATGGCTCTTTTGACTAATGCTAGCAAACTGGACTTCCAACATGCTACACATGCTAGCAGTGAATAGCTACATGCTAATAGTGATTAGCTTAGGGTTTAAACATGACACAAACTAGTAAAAATGTGTTAGCATCATGCTGGTAACATGCTAATTGTGTTAGCATCATGTTAGTAGCATGCTAATCATGTTAGCATCATGCTAGCAAACATGCTAATCATGTTATCATCTTGTTAAAACCATGCTAATCATGTTAGCATTTTGCTAGCATTATGCTAACATGATTAGCATATTGTTTAAAACATGTTAACAACATGCTAAGGGTGTTAGCATCATGGTAGCAACATGCTAATCATGTTAGCATCTTGCTAAAAACATCCTAGCAGTACGGTAATTATGTTAGCATAGTTTTGCCACTGCAAGCACCATTCACATTTTCTTCAGGAAATGTACATTCTAGTTAATGGTGCTTGCCAAAGGCAAAGCTCCATTCTTATTCTCCTGCATACTTATTATTATTATTATTATTATTATTATTATTCCACACAAAATTTTGGCGCGCTACTCCTCCCGCAGCTTTTGTCCTAGACCCATGAATGAGGTGTCAAATCGACCGGCTTATTGAGGAGAGGTGTGCTATGACTTTTATAAGCGATCGGGTGTACGATGTTCGTCCGACGGGCGAAAAATCGGGCGAAAAATCCCATAGACTTAACATTGGGACGAACTTTGACAAGTCATAACTCTGGATCACAATGTCATAGAGACAAGGGGGTGGGCTCATTTTACTCAGGCAACCAATCAGTCTATCAAGATAATTTTAAAGCTATCAAGCCACGCCCTAGCAACCATAGAGAGTACCTTAGTAACAAGCTCCATAGACTTCCATTGAAAAAGATCAAAGGAATATCTTTGGATAGGAGTGTCATACAAACATGAGGGTGGGCTCGTTTGACTCGAGGCAGCAAACCGCCAATCACAAATAACCTTAAAGCCATCATAGCCACGCCTTAGCAACCATTTTAGAGCACCCTAGCAACCCAAAGCATAGGCAGATATCTTCAAATCTGAATATCATAGAGGCATGGGGGTTGGTTTATATCATTCATACTGGCAAGCAGCCTTTGGTTTATCATTACTGGCAGCTGCCAAGCCACTCCCTAGCAAACCAAACAGAGTACCCTAGCAACTATTTTGCAAGATCTATATCTCTGCATCAGAACATCGTAAAGACATGGGTGTTGGTTTATATTGTCAAGCAGCCTTTGGAGTATCATCATTGGTAGCTGCCAAGCCACTCCCTAGCAACCAAACAGAGTACCCTAGCAACCGTTTAGCAATATCTATATCTCTGCATCAGAGCATCATAGAGACATGGCGGATGGCTCTTTTGACTAATGCTAGCAAACTGGACTTCCAACATGCTACACATGCTAGCAGTGAATAGCTACATGCTAATAGTGATTAGCTTAGGGTTTAAACATGACACAAACTAGTAAAAATGTGTTAGCATCATGCTGGTAACATGCTAATTGTGTTAGCATCATGTTAGTAGCATGCTAATCATGTTAGCATCATGCTAGCAAACATGCTAATCATGTTATCATCTTGTTAAAACCATGCTAATCATGTTAGCATTTTGCTAGCATTATGCTAACATGATTAGCATATTGTTTAAAACATGTTAACAACATGCTAAGGGTGTTAGCATCATGGTAGCAACATGCTAATCATGTTAGCATCTTGCTAAAAACATCCTAGCAGTACGGTAATTATGTTAGCATAGTTTTGCCACTGCAAGCACCATTCACATTTTCTTCAGGAAATGTACATTCTAGTTAATGGTGCTTGCCAAAGGCAAAGCTCCATTCTTATTCTCCTGCATACTTATTATTATTATTATTATTATTATTATTATTATTCCACACAAAATTTTGGCGCGCTACTCCTCCCGCAGCTTTTGTCCTAGACCCATGAATGAGGTGTCAAATCGACCGGCTTATTGAGGAGAGGTGTGCTATGACTTTTATAAGCGATCGGGTGTACGATGTTCGTCCGACGGGCGAAAAATCGGGCGAAAAATCCCATAGACTTAACATTGGGACGAACTTTGACAAGTCATAACTCTGGATCACAATGTCATAGAGACAAGGGGGTGGGCTCATTTTACTCAGGCAACCAATCAGTCTATCAAGATAATTTTAAAGCTATCAAGCCACGCCCTAGCAACCATAGAGAGTACCTTAGTAACAAGCTCCATAGACTTCCATTGAAAAAGATCAAAGGAATATCTTTGGATAGGAGTGTCATACAAACATGAGGGTGGGCTCGTTTGACTCGAGGCAGCAAACCGCCAATCACAAATAACCTTAAAGCCATCATAGCCACGCCTTAGCAACCATTTTAGAGCACCCTAGCAACCCAAAGCATAGGCAGATATCTTCAAATCTGAATATCATAGAGGCATGGGGTTGGTTTATATCATTCATACTGGCAAGCAGCCTTTGGTTTATCATTACTGGCAGCTGCCAAGCCACTCCCTAGCAAACCAAACAGAGTACCCTAGCAACTATTTTGCAAGATCTATATCTCTGCATCAGAACATCGTAAAGACATGGGTGTTGGTTTATATTGTCAAGCAGCCTTTGGAGTATCATCATTGGTAGCTGCCAAGCCACTCCCTAGCAACCAAACAGAGTACCCTAGCAACCGTTTAGCAATATCTATATCTCTGCATCAGAGCATCATAGAGACATGGCGGATGGCTCTTTTGACTAATGCTAGCAAACTGGACTTCCAACATGCTACACATGCTAGCAGTGAATAGCTACATGCTAATAGTGATTAGCTTAGGGTTTAAACATGACACAAACTAGTAAAAATGTGTTAGCATCATGCTGGTAACATGCTAATTGTGTTAGCATCATGTTAGTAGCATGCTAATCATGTTAGCATCATGCTAGCAAACATGCTAATCATGTTATCATCTTGTTAAAACCATGCTAATCATGTTAGCATTTTGCTAGCATTATGCTAACATGATTAGCATATTGTTTAAAACATGTTAACAACATGCTAAGGGTGTTAGCATCATGGTAGCAACATGCTAATCATGTTAGCATCTTGCTAAAAACATCCTAGCAGTACGGTAATTATGTTAGCATAGTTTTGCCACTGCAAGCACCATTCACATTTTCTTCAGGAAATGTACATTCTAGTATTGTAATTACTATTCACCTGAACAAAACTTTGGCGCGTAACTCGTCCCGCAGTTTTTGTCGTAGACCCACGAATGAGGTGTCAAATCGACCGGCTTATTGAGGAGAGGTGTGCTATGACTTCTCTAAGCGATCGGGTGTACGATGTTCGCACAGCGTACGAAAAAACGGCTGAAAAAACTCCCATAGACTTAACATGGGGGCCAAATCTGTGAGATCATATCTTTGGTTTAGATGGTCATAGAGACTTGGGGCTGGGCTCTTTTGGCTCGGCCTATCAAGCCGCCAATAAGTAGTGACTTTATGGCCACGCCCTAGCAACCAATTACAGCACCCTAGCAACCGGTGCCGAATTTTGCCACTGCAAGCACCATTCACATTTTCTTCAGGAAATGTACATTCTAGTTAATGGTGCTTGCCAAAGGCAAAGCTCCATTCTTATTCTCCTGCATACTTATTATTATTATTCTGCTTCTTCTTCTTCTTCTTCTTCTTCTGGACAAAATTTCTGCGCGCTACTCCTCCCGCAGCTTTTGTCCTAGACCCATGAATGAGGTGTCAAATCGACCGGCTCATTGAGGAGAGGTGTGCTATGACTTTTATAAGCGATCGGACCAACGATGTTCGCACAGCGGACGAAAAAGCGGCCAAAAAAGTCCCATTGACTTACATTGAAAAATTCAAATTCACGAACATTCCGTCTCTCTCAACTGTCACTTTCTCACACACACTCACACACGCAGGCCCTTAGAAGCCTTTGTCTCTCAGACACAGACACTCATTTTCTTCCACTTTTATTTCTGCGCGCTATTTCTCCCGCAGCGTTTGTCCTAGACCCATGAATGAGGTGTCAAATCGACCGGCTTATTGAGGAGAGGTGTGCTATTTTTTTTTTAAGCGATCGGACCAACGATGTTCGCACAGGGGGCGAAAAAGCGGCCAAAAAAGTCCCATTGACTTTCAATGGCGGAATCTTCAGAAATTTGAATTTCAACTGTCACTTTCTCACACACACTCACACACGCAGGCCCTTAGAAGCCTTTCTCTCTCAGACACAGACACTCATTTTCTTCCACTTTTTTTCTGCGCGCTACTCCTCCCGCAGTTTTTGTCCTAGACCCATGAATGAGGTGTCAAATCGACCGGCTCATTGAGGAGAGGTGTGCTATGACTTTTATAAGCGATCGGGTGTACGATGTTCGTCCGGCGGGCGAAAAAGTAGCGAAAAAAATCCCATAGACTTTGCATTGGGACAAACTTTGACGAGTAATAGCTCCTAACGAGAATTTCATAGAAACATGTGGGTTACCAGGTTTGAAGAGCCTGATAGGCTCTCTCAGACCATACCTCAAAATGGGGTGTAAGTTGTACCCCTGGGGCGCAAGAGCTGCACAAAGTTGCCCCATAGACATACTATGGTGAAGCCGTGCCCATGAACCAGGAAGTACTGTGTTTTTCCTACTATGGGAAATTACATAGGGATTTTGTATTGAACATAACTCTGGATTACAGTGACATAGAGACAAGGGGGTGGGCTCATTTCACTCAGGCGACCAATCAGTCTCCGAGGATCATTGTAAATCTATCAAACCACGCCCTAGCAACCATATAGAGCACCATAGCAACAAGTTCCATAGACTTCCATTGAAAAAGATCAAATGAATATCTTTGGATAGAAGTGTCGTACAAACAAGAGGGTGGGCTCATTTGACTCGAGGCAGCAAACCGCCAATCACAAATCACCTTAAAGACATCATAGCCACGCCTTAGCAACCATTTAGAGCACCCTAGCAACCCAAAGCATAGGCAGATATCTTCAAAACTGAATATCATAGAGGCATGGGGTTTGGTTAATATCACTCATATTGTCAAGCAGCCTTTGGTTTATCATTACTGGCAGCTGCCAAGCCACTCCCTAGCAACCAAACAGAGTACCCTAGCAACCGTTTTGCAAGATCTATATCTCTGCATCAGAACATCGTAAAGACATGGGTGTTGGTTTATATTGTCAAGCAGCCTTTGGAGTATCATCATTGGTAGCTGCCAAGCCACTCCCTAGCAACCAAACAGAGTACCCTAGCAACCGTTTAGCAAGATCTATATCTCTGCATCAGAGCATCATAGAGACATGGGGGTTGGCTCTTTTGACTCATGCTAGCAAACTGGACTACCAACATGCTACACATGCTAGCGGTGAATAGCTACATGCTAATAGTGATTAGCTAAGTGCTAAAGTGGGCTAAGAACTCTATAGGAACTTCATAGTAACTATCTGTGACAACTACCAACCACCTAGTAACACCCTAGCAACCACCCAGGTTACCATAGCAACCGCCTATCAACCACCCAGAACACCCTAGCAACCGTCTAGCAACACCATAGTGACCACCCCAGGTACCTTAGCAACTGCCTAGCAACACCCTAGCAACCACCCGGGTTACCATAGCAACCGCCTAGCAACCATCCAGAACACCCTAGCAACTGCCTAGCAACACCGTAGTGACCACCCCAGGTACCTTAGCAACTGCTTAGCAACTGCCTAGCAACACCCTAGCAACCACCCAGGTTACCATAGCAACCGCCTAGCAACCACCCAGAACACCCTAGCAACCGCCTAGCAACACCATAGTGACCACCCCAGGTACCTTAGCAACTGCCTAGCAACACCCTAGCAACCACCCAGGTTACCATAGCAACCGCCTAGCAACCACCCAGAACACCCTAGCAACCGCCTATCAACACCTTATCAACCACCCCAAGTACCTTAGCAACTGCCTAGCAACACCCTAGCAACCACCCAGGTTACATAGCAATCGCCTAGCAACCACCCAGAACACCCTAGCAACCGTTTAGCAACACCTTAGCAACCACCCCAAGTACCTTAGCAACTGCCTAGCAACACCCTAGCAACCACCCAGGTTACATAGCAACCGCCTAGCAACCACCCAGAACACCCTAGCAACCGCCTAGCAACCGAGTGGCGATTTTGTCACTGCAAGCACCATTCACATTTTCTTCAGGAAATGTACATTCTAGTTAATGGTGCTTGCCAAAGGCAAAGCTCCATTCTTATTCTTCTGCATACTTATTATTCTTCTTCTTCTTCTTCTGGACACAATTTCTGCGCGCTACTCCTCCCGCAGTTTTTGTCATAGACCCATGAATGAGGTGTCAAATCGACCGGCTCATTGAGGAGAGGTGTGCTATGACTTTTATAAGCGATCGGGTGTACGATGTTCGTCCGACGGGCGAAAAATCGGGCGAAAAATCCCATAGACTTAACATTGGGACGAACTTTGACAAGTCATAACTCTGGATCACAATGTCATAGAGACAAGGGGGTGGGCTCATTTTACTCAGGCAACCAATCAGTCTATCAAGATAATTTTAAAGCTATCAAGCCACGCCCTAGCAACCATAGAGAGTACCTTAGTAACAAGCTCCATAGACTTCCATTGAAAAAGATCAAAGGAATATCTTTGGATAGGAGTGTCATACAAACATGAGGGTGGGCTCGTTTGACTCGAGGCAGCAAACCGCCAATCACAAATAACCTTAAAGCCATCATAGCCACGCCTTAGCAACCATTTTAGAGCACCCTAGCAACCCAAAGCATAGGCAGATATCTTCAAATCTGAATATCATAGAGGCATGGGGGTTGGTTTATATCATTCATACTGGCAAGCAGCCTTTGGTTTATCATTACTGGCAGCTGCCAAGCCACTCCCTAGCAACCAAACAGAGTACCCTAGCAACTGTTTTGCAAGATCTATATCTCTGCATCAGAACATCGTAAAGACATGGGTGTTGGTTTATATTGTCAAGCAGCCTTTGGAGTATCATCATTGGTAGCTGCCAAGCCACTCCCTAGCAACCAAACAGAGTACCCTAGCAACCGTTTAGCAATATCTATATCTCTGCATCAGAGCATCATAGAGACATGGCGGATGGCTCTTTTGACTAATGCTAGCAAACTGGACTTCCAACATGCTACACATGCTAGCAGTGAATAGCTACATGCTAATAGTGATTAGCTTAGGGTTTAAACATGACACAAACTAGTAAAAATGTGTTAGCATCATGCTGGTAACATGCTAATTGTGTTAGCATCATGTTAGTAGCATGCTAATCATGTTAGCATTATGCTAGCAAACATGCTAATCATGTTATCATCTTGTTAAAACCATGCTAATCATGTTAGCATGTTGCTAGCATTATGCTAACATGATTAGCATATTGTTTAAAACATGTTATCAGCATGCTAAGGGTGTTAGCATCATGGTAGCAACATGCTAAACATGTTAGCATCTTGCTAAAAACATCCTAGCAGGACGGTAATTATGTTAGCATAGTTTTGCCACTGCAAGCACCATTCACATTTTCTTCAGGAAATGTACATTCTAGTATTGTAATTACTATTCACCTAGACAAAACTTTGGCGCGTAACTCGTCCAGCACCGTTTGTCGTAGACCCACGAATGAGGTGTCAAATCGACCGGCTCATTGAGGACAGGTGTGCTATGACTTTTATAAGCGATCGGGTGTACGATGTTCGTCCGGCGGGCGAAAAAGTAGCGAAAATCCCATAGATTTAACATTGGAACGAACTTTGACAAGTCATAACTCTGGATAACAATGTCATAGAGACAAAGGGGTGGTCTCATTTTACTCAGGCAACCAATCAGTCTCTCAGGAAAACTTTGAAGATATCAAGCCACGCCCTAGCAACCATATAGAGCACCTTAGTAACAAGCTTCATAGACTTCCATTGAAAAAGATCAAATGAATATCTTTGGATAGAAGTGTCGTACAAACAAGAGGGTGGGCTCATTTGACTCGAGGCAGCAAACCGCCAATCACAAATCACCTTAAAGACATCATAGCCACGCCTTAGCAACCATTTAGAGCACCCTAGCAACCCAAAGCATAGGCAGATATCTTCAAATCTGAATATCATAGAGGCATGGGGGTTGGTTTATATCATTCATACTGGCAAGCAGCCTTTGGAGTATCATCATTGGTAGCTGCCAAGCCACTCCCTAGCAACCAAACAGAGTACCCTAGCAACCATTATTCAACATCTATATTTCTGCATCAGAACATCGTAAAGACATGGGTGTTGGTTTATATTGTCAAGCAGCCTTTGGAGTATCATCATTGGTAGCTACCAAGCCACTCCCTAGCAACCAAACAGAGTACCCTAGCAACCGTTTAGCAAGATCTATATCTCTGCATCAGAACATCGTAGAGACATGGGTGTTGGTTTATATTGTCAAGCAGCCTTTGGAGTATCATCATTGGTAGCTGCCAAGCCACTCCTTAGCAACCAAACAGAGTACCCTAGCAACCGTTTAGCAATATCTATATCTCTGCATCAGAGCATCATAGAGACATGGCGGTTGGCTCTTTTGACTCATGCTAGCAAACTGGACTTCCAACATGCTACACATGCTAGCGGTGAATAGCTACATGCTAATAGTGATTAGCTAAGTGCTAAAGTGGGCTGAGAACATGATAAGAACTCTATAGAAACTCCATTGTAACTATCTGTGCCAACTACCAACCACCTAGAAACACCTTAGCAACCACTCCAAGTACCTTAGCAACTGCCTAGCAACACCCTAGCAACCACTCAGGTTACCAAAGCAACCGCATAGCAACCGGGTACAGAATTTTGCTACTGCAAGCACCATTCACATTTTCTTCAGGAAATGTACATTCTAGTATTGTAATTACTATTCACCTGAACAAAACTTTGGCGCGTAACTCGTCCTGCACCGTTTGTCATAGACCCACAAATGAGGTGTCAAATCGACCGGCTTATCGAGGAGAGGTGTGTTATGACTTTTCTAAGCGATCGGGTGTACGATGTTCGCACAGCGTACGAAAAAATCGGCTGAAAAAACTCCCATAGACTTAACATTGGGTCAAAATCTGTGATATCATATCTTTGGATCAGAAGGTCATAGAGACTTGGGGCTGGGCTCTTTTGATTCGGCCAGCCAATAAGTAGTGACGCAGCAACTTCATAGCCACGCCCTAGCAACCAATTACAGCACCCTAGCAACCGGGGCCGAATTTTGCCACTGCAAGCACCATTCACATTTTCTTCAGGAAATGTACATTCTAGTATTGTAATTACTATTCACCTGAACAAAACTTTGGCGCGTAACTCGTCCCGCACCGTTTGTCGTAGACCCACAAATGAGGTCTCAAATCGACCGGCTTATTGAGGAGAGGTGTGCTATGACTTTTCTAAGCGATCGGGTGTACGATGTTCGCACAGCGTACGAAAAAAATGGCTGAAAAAACTCCCATAGACTTAACATTGGGTCAAAATCTGTGAGATCATATCTTTGGATCAGAAGGTCATAGAGACTTGGGGCTGGGCTCTTTTGATTCGTCCAGCCAATAAGTAGTGGCACAGCAACTTCATAGCCACGCCCTAGCAACCAATTACAGCACCCTAGCAACCGAGTCCGGTGTTTTGCCACTGCAAGCACCATTCACATTTTCTTCAGGAAATGTACATTCTAGTTAATGGTGCTTGCCAAAGGCAAAGCTCCATTCTTATTCTGCTGCATACTTATTATTATTCTGCTTCTTCTTCTTCTTCTTCTTCTGGACAAAATTTCGGCGCGTAACTAGTCTCGCAGCTTTTGTCCTAGACCCACGAATGAGGTGTCAAATCGTGCGGATTATTCGGGAATGGTGTGCTATGACTTTTATAAGCGATCGGGTGTACGATGTTCGTCCGGCGGGCGAAAAATCGGGCGAAAAATCCCATAGACTTAACATTGCGACGAACTTTGACGAGTCATAGCTCCTAACGAGAATTTCGTAGAAACATGTGGGTCACCACGATTGAAGGGGCTGACAGGTTCTGTCAGACCATACCTCAAAATGGGGTGTAAGTTGTACCCCTGGGGCACAAGAGCTGCCCAAAGTTGCCCCATAGACATACTATGGTGAAGCCGTGCCCATGAAATGGTGTGTTTTTCCTACTATGGGAAATTACATAGGGATTTTGTATTGAACATAACTCTGGATCACAATGTCATAGAGACAAGGGGGTGGGCTCATTTCACTCAGGCAGCCAATCAGTCTCTCAGGATCATTGTGAAGCTATCAAGCCACGCCCTAGCAACCATATAGAGCACCATAGCAACAAGATCCATAGACTTCCATTCAAAAAGATCAAATGAATATCTTTGGATAGGAGTGTCATACAAACATGAGGGTGGGCTCATTTGACTCGAGGCAGCAAACCGCCAATCAAAAATCACCTTAAAGACATCTTAGCCACGCCTTAGCAACCATTTAGAGCACCCTAGCAACACAAAGCAAAGAGGGATATCTTCAAATCTGAATATCATGCAAGCATGGGGGTTGGTTTAAATCATTCATACTGGCAAGCAGCCTTTGGTGTATCATCATTGGCAGCTGCCAAGCCACTCCCTAGCAACCAAACAGAGTACCCTAGCAACCGTTTTTCAAGATGTATATCTCTGCATCAGAACATCGTAAAGACATGGGGGTTGGTTTATATTGTCAAGCAGCCTTTGGAGTATCATCATTGGTAGCTGCCAAGCCACTCCTTAGCAACCAAACAGAGTACCCTAGCAACCGTTTAGCAAGATCTATATCTCTGCATCAGAGCATCATAGAGACATGGCGGTTGGTTTATATTGTCAAGCAGCCTTTGGAGTATCATCATTGGTAGCTGCCAGGCCACTCCCTAGCAACCAACCAGATTACCCTAGCAACCGTTTTTCAAGATCCATATCTCTGCATCAGAACATCATAAAGACATGGGGGTTGGTTTATGTTGTCAAGCAGCCTTTGGAGTATCATCATTGGCAACTGCCAAGCCACTCCCTAGCAACCAAACAGAGTACCCTAGCAACCATTTAGCGATGCCTATATCTCTGCATCAGAACATTGTAGAGACATGGGGGTTGGCTTTTTTGACTCATGCTAGCAAACTGTACTTGCAACATGCTACACATGCTAGCAGTTAATAGCTACATGCTAATAGTGATTAGCTAAGTGCTAAAGTGGGATGAGAACATGCTAAGAACTCTATAGAAACTCCATAGTAACTATCTGTGCCAACTACCAACCACCTAGTAACACCATAGCATCCACCCAGGTTACCATAGCAACCGCCCAGAACACCCTAGCAACCGCCTAGCAACACCATAGTGACCACTCCAGGTACCTTAACAACTGCCTAGCAACACCTTAGCAACCACCCCAAGTACCTTAGCAACTGCCTAGCAACCACCCTGGTTACCATAGCAACCGCCTAGCAACCACCCAGAACACCATAGCAACCGCCTAGCAACGCCTTAGCAACCACCCCAAGTACCTTAGCAACTGCCTAGCAACACCCTAGCAACCACCCTGGTTACCATAGAAACCGCCTAGCAACCGCCTAGCAACCACCCAGAACATCCTAGCAACCGCCTAGCAACACCTTAGCAACCACCCCAAGTACCTTAGCAACCGCCTAGCAACCACCCAGGTTACCATAGCAACCGCCTAGCAACCACCCAGAACACCCTAGCAACCACCCAGGTTACCATAGCAACCGCCTAGCAACCACCCAGAACACCCTAGCAACCGCCTATCAACACCTTAGCAACCACCCAGGTTACCATAGCAATCGCCTAGCAACCACCCAGAACACCCTAGCAACCGTTTAGCAACACCTTAGCAACCACCCCAAGTACCTTAGCAACTGCCTAGCAACACCCTAGCAACCACCCAGGTTACATAGCAACCGCCTAGCAACCACCCAGAACACCCTAGCAACCACCCAGGTTACCATAGCAATCGCCTAGCAACCACCCAGAACACCCTAGCAACCGTTTAGCAACACCTTAGCAACCACCCCAAGTACCTTAGCAACTGCCTAGCAACACACTAGCAACCACCCAGGTTACATAGCAACCGCCTAGCAACCACCCAGAACACCCTAGCAACCGCCTAGCAACCGAGTGGCGATTTTGTCACTGCAAGCACCATTCACATTTTCTTCAGGAAATGTACATTCTAGTTAATGGTGCTTGCCAAAGGCAAAGCTCCATTCTTATTCTTCTGCATACTTATTATTCTTCTTCTTCTTCTTCTGGACACAATTTCTGCGCGCTACTCCTCCCGCAGTTTTTGTCATAGACCCATGAATGAGGTGTCAAATCGACCGGCTCATTGAGGACAGGTGTGCTATGACTTTTATAAGCGATCGGGTGTACGATGTTCGTCCGGCGGGCGAAAAAGTAGCGAAAAAAATCCCATAGACTTTGCATTGGGACAAACTTTGATGAGTAATAGCTCCTAACGAGAATTTCATAGAAACATGTGGGTTACCACGTTTGAAGAGCCTGATAGGCTCTCTCAGACCATACCTCAAAATGGGGTGTAAGTTGTACCCCTGGGGCGCAAGAGCTGCCCAAAGTTGCCCCATAGACATACTATGGTGAAGCCGTGCCCATGAACCAGGAAGTACTGTGTTTTTCCTACTATGGGAAATTACATAGGGATTTTGTATTGAACATAACTCTGGATCACAATGTCATAGAGACAAGGGGGTGGGCCCATTTTACTCAGGCAACCAATCAGTCTCTCAGGATCATTGTGAAGCTATCAAGCCACGCCCTAGCAACCATATAGAGCACCATAGCAACAAGTTCCATTGACTTCCATTGAAAAAGGTCAAATGAATATCTTTGGATAGAAGTGTCGTACAAACAAGAGGGTGGGCTCATTTGACTGGAGGCAGCAAACCGCCAATCACAAATCACCTTAAAGACATCATAGCCACGCCTTAGCAACCATTTAAAGCACCCTAGCAACCCAAAGCATAGGCAGATATCTTCAAATCTGAATATCATAGAGGCATGGGGGTTGGTTTATATCATTTATACTGGCAAGCAGCCTTTGGTTTATCATTACTAGCAGCTGCCAAGCCACTCCCTAGCAACCAAACAGAGTACCCTAGCAACCGTTTTGCAAGATCTATATCTCTGCATCAGAACATCATAAAGACATGGGGGTTGGTTTATATTGTCAAGCAGCCTTTGGAGTATCATCATTGGTAGCTGCCAAGCCACTCCTTAGCAACCAAACAGAGTACCCTAGCAACCGTTTAGCAAGATCTATATCTCTGCATCAGAGCATCATAGAGACATGGCGGTTGGCTCTTTTGACTCATGCTAGCAAACTGAACTTCCAACATGCTACACATGCTAGCAGTGAATAGCTACATGCTAATAGTGATTAGCTTAGGGTTTAAACATGACACAAACTAGTAAAAATGTGTTACATCATGCTGGTAACATGCTAATTGTGTTAGCATCATGCTAGTAGCATGCTAATCATGTTAGCATCATGCTAGCAAACATGCTAATTATGTTAGCATCTTGTTAAAAACATGCTAGCAACATGGTAATCATGCTAGCATCATGCTAGCATTATGCTAATCATGTTAGCATGTTGCTAGCATTATGCTAACATGATTAGCATCTTTCTAAAAACATGCTAGCAGCATGCTAAGGGTGTTAGCATTATGCTAGCAACAAATGCTAATCATGTTAGCATGTTGCTAGCATAATGCTAACATGATTAGCATCTTTCTAAAAACATGCTAGCAGCATGCTAAGGGTGTTAGCATAATGCTAGCAACATGCTAATCATGTTAGCATCTTGATAAAAACATCCTAGCAGGACGGTAATTATGTTAGCATCATGCTAATCAAGAGTGTCGAGTTTTGCCACTGCAAGCACCATTCACATTTTCTTCAGGAAATGTACATTCTAGTATTGTAATTACTATTCACCTGAACAAAACTTTGGCGCGTAACTAGTCCCGCACCGTTTGTCGTAGACCCACATATGAGGTGTCAAATCGACCGGCTTATTGAGGAGAGGTGTGCTATGACTTTTCTAAGCGATCGGGTGTACGATGTTCGCACAGTGTACGAAAAAAATAGCTGAAAAAACTCCCATAGACTTAACATTGGGTCAAAATCTGTGAGATCATATCTTTGGATCAGAAGGTCATAGAGACTTGGGGCTGGGCTCTTTTGATTCGGCCAGCCAATAAGTAGTGACATAGCAACTTCATAGCCACACCCTAGCAACCAATCACAGCACCCTAGCAACCGGTTCCGAATTTTTCCACTGCAAGCACCATTCACATTTTCTTCAGGAAATGTACATTCTAGTATTGTAATTACTATTCACCTGAACAAAACTTTGGCGCGTATCTCGTCCCGCACCGTTTGTCGTAGACCCACATATGAGGTGTCAAATCGACCGGCTTATTGAGGAGAGGTGTGCTATGACTTTTCTAAGCGATCGGGTGTACGATGTTCGCACAGCGTACGAAAAAACGGCTGAAAAAACTCCCATAGACTTAACATTGGGTCAAAATCTGTGAGATCATATCTTTGGATCAGAAGGTCATAGAGACTTGGGGCTGGGCTCTTTTGACTTGGCCAGCCAATAAGTAGTGTCACAGCAGCTTTATAGCCACGCCCTAGCAACCAATTACAGTACCCTAGCAACCGGTGCCGAATTTTGCCACTGCAAGCACCATTCACATTTTCTTCAGGAAATGTACATTCTAGTTATTATTATTATTATTCCACACAAAATTTTGGCGCGCTACTCCTCCCGCAGTTTTTGTCCTAGACCCATGAAAGAGGTGTCAAATCGACCGGCTCATTGAGGAGAGGTGTGCTATGACTTTTATAAGCGATCGGGTGTACGATGTTCGTCCGGCGGGCGAAAAAGTAGCGAAAAAAATCCCATAGACTTAACATTGGAACGAACTTTGACAAGTAATAACTCTGGATCACAATGTCATAGAGACAAGGGGGTGGTCTCATTTTACTCAGGCAACCAATCAGTCTCTCAGGATAACTTTGAAGATATCAAGCCACGCCCTAGCAACCATATAGAGCACCTTAGTAACAAGCTTCATAGACTTCCATTGAAAAAGATCAAATGAATATCTTTGGATAGAAGTGTCGTACAAACAAGAGGGTGGGCTCATTTGACTGGAGGCAGCAAACCGCCAATCACAAATCACCTTAAAGACATCATAGCCACGCCTTAGCAACCATTTAGAGCACCTTAGCAACCGAAAGCATAGGCAGATATCTTCAAATCTGAATATCATTGAGGCATGGGGGTTGGTTTATATAATTCATACTGGCAAGCAGCCTTTGGTTTATCATTACTGGCAGCTGCCAAGCCACTCCCTAGCAACCAAACAGAGTACCCTAGCAACCGTTTTGCAAGATCTATATCTCTGCATCAGAACATCATAAAGACATGGGGGTTGGTTTATATTGTCAAGCAGCCTTTGGAGTATCATCATTGGTAGCTGCCAAGCCACTCCTTAGCAACCAAACAGAGTACCCTAGCAACCGTTTAGCGAGATCTATATCTCTGCATCAGAGCATCATAGAGATATGGCGGTTGGCTCTTTTGACTCATGCTAGCAAACTGGACTTCCAACATGCTACACATGCTAGCAGTGAATAGCTACATGCTAATAGTGATTAGCTTAGGGTTTAAACATGACACAAACTAGTAAAAATGTGTTAGCATCATGCTGGTAACATGCTAATTGTGTTAGCATCATGCTAGTAGCATGCTAATCATGTTAGCATTATGCTAGCAAACATGCTAATTATGTTAGCATCTTGTTAAAAACATGCTAGCAACTTGGTAATCATGCTAGCATCATGCTAATCATGTTAGCATGTTGCTAGCATTATGCTAACATGATTAGCATCTTTCTAAAAACATGCTAGCAGCATGCTAAGGGTGTTAGCATCATGCTAGCAACATGCTAATCATGTTAGCATGTTGCTAGCATTATGCTAACATGATTAGCATCTTTCTAAAAACATGCTAGCAGCATGCTAAGGGTGTTACCATAATGCTAGCAACATGCTAATCATGTTAGCATCTTGCTAAAAACATCCTAACAGGACGGTAATTATGTTAGCATCATGCTAATCAAGAGTGCTGAGTTTTGCCACTGCAAGCAACATTCACATTTTCTTCAGGAAATGTACATTCTAGTATTGTAATTACTATGCTGCCCTACAAAGCAAAAAGGCAGTAACTACGCAGAGTGCAGAACTGAGAAAAATGACTTAAAAGTTATCCTGTCATCCAGCCTAAGTAGTTGTAGGTAGATTATTGGACATGTTGCTGTTATGTTACTTTATATTAGCTTATTCTTTGTACATATCAATCCTCATATTTAATTTGATATTTTACCCCTATTTTGCAGTTACTGTATTATTGCTTTGTATTACTTACCAAAAACATGACACCATACCAAGAAAAAAGGCAGTAACTACAGATTCTCCAAAAACTATTTTGCCACAACTTGGGCTATGGGTGTCTTAGATACACTGTATTTGAAATAATTGGAACCATTTGTTTTCCTGAACATGGATTTACCAAACCCAAACTAATTTGACCATTTTAGGTCAATATTTTCCACCCGGAAGCTGTTCTGGTGCTGAAACGGCTGCTTAAAGTCTCACATTGCTAAGCTGTATCAAGGTCCAAATGGGGACCATTTATTTTAGGACCACATTATTATTTGTGAGTATTAGATTAATGTGTGTCTGGGGGTGTTTCTGTATCTGTAATGTAGTATTTGCTATACCTACAAATCACATTAATGTTAAAGCACTACAAAAAAAACTTTTCTTTGGAGCAATATAGGCAAGTTAAACTCCAATTCAACAGAGCAAAACAAAATAATTGTGTCTAAGTGTTTCTAAGGCTTTTTTAAACTCTTAGGATGATAATTAAGATAAACAAGTTGATTTTATACGGTGCAGTATCTGTTTCAGTAGGTTTATAAAAGTACTGAATGAAATGAATACATGGGACAGATATTTCAAATTAGTAAACATACATTTAATAATAGATTGTATATAGATTACAGATTTTATATATATATACACATATATATATATATATATATATATATATAAATATATATATATATATATATATATATAAAAATCTGTAATCTATATACATATATGTCATATATATATATATGACAAAATAATGCATGAATTAGGCTAACACAATAATAAATTAATAATTTTGCACCCTCAATGAAAATAAAAATAAAGCCAACACACAAAAACGCAACCTGGCTTCATATTTACATTAGGCCTACAATAATAGGATAAAACATAGAAGCTTGCAGTCATGCAGAGGGACAACATTTTAATATAATTTAGGGGAATCCAAATTAAACATATAATTTTATATTCAGAAGAAGAAGCCGTGCAATAAATAAATGCTTAGGAACAGGAACCAATGTGTTTGAGTCTGAGAGCTAAGGGGGGAGAGGGAGGGGGCGTAAATACCTGCGGAAGTTTGTTTTTTGTTGAAAGCATGGATGCTTACTAAAGAGAAAGATGTCAGTTTTGCTCACAACTCGCTAACTGCTCTAAACAGCGGACATAGTCTTCAAACAGCGGCTGTGAAGAGAGTGCGTTTTAAGTTGAACACCTGTCACGTTACACTGATAGCTGTGTTTATGGACAGTTATATTCTCCTGCTGGACAACAACGCAGGTAAGCAAAGCTATTTAAAACACCGCCTGTTAATTAGCATAATGCTATCTGAATGGACCTCTGAGAGGAAGTCCCGCCCTGGCAGCTGACAAGTGCTTATATTGTGATAGCCGAGCCTCTTAATGTTTAATCTGTCACTGTACCATTCTCCGGGTATTTTCTTTTCAACGCCAGTTCGACCATTTTCTTTCCTCGGCTTTGTGCTATCTCAAACAAAATGTGTGTGAAGTTAGAAGGGTGAAATCGCAAATGTAAAAACCGTCCCGCGACTCGCGAGGATGCCGCGAAATCAGCTGTGTGTGTTCACCATGGAAACAGTAACTTCACTGCGCAGCAACACGGTTATTTTTTGTTAGGTAAAACATAACAAGAATACAGTAATGGATGTTACTGTACTTATGCTTTGTTTCACTAGGGCTTTTTGCAGTTACTGTACAAACAACTACCATTTTTCTCCAAAACGACACACATTTCAGATAAGATGTTTTGTCACATAACAAAGGATGCCTTGAATGTCATGAAAATGACAATAAATAATTTTTGACCAAAAATGCAGTTACTGCCTTTTTGCTTTGTAGGGCAGTATTCACCTGAACAAAACTTTGGCGCGTAACTCGTCCCACACCGTTTGTCGTAGACCCATGAATAAGGTGTCAAATCGACCGGCTTATTGAGGAGAGGTGTGCTATGACTTTTCTAAGCAATCGGGTGTACGATGTTCACACAGCGTACGAAAAAACGGCTGAAAAAACTCTCATAGACTTAACATGGGGGCCAAATCTGTGATATCATATCTTTGGTTTAGAAGGTCATAGAGACTTGGGGCTGGGCTCTTTTGACTCGGCCTATCAAGCAGCCAATAACTATTGACTTCATAGCCTCACCCTAGCAACCGGGTGCCGAATTTTGTCACTGCAAGCACCATTCACATTTTCTTCAGGAAATGTACATTCTAGTATTGTAATTACTATTCACCTGAACAAAACTTTGGCGCGTAACTCGTCCCGCACCGTTTGTCGTAGACCCACGAATGAGGTGTCAAATCGACCGGCTTATTGAGGAGAGGTGTGCTATGACTTTTCTAAGCGATCGGGTGTACGATGTTCGCACAGCGTACGAAAAAACGGCTGAAAAAACTCCCATAGACTTTACATGGGGGCCAAATCTGTGAGATCATATCTTTGGTTTAGAAGGTCATAGAGACTTGGGGCTGGGCTTTTTTGACTCGGCCTATCAAGCAGCCAATAACTATTGACTTCATAGCCTCACCCTAGCAACCAGGTGCCGAATTTTGCCACTGCAAGCACCATTCACATTTTCTTCAGGAAATGTACATTCTAGTATTGTAATTACTATTCACCTGAACAAAACTTTCGCGCGTAACTCGTCCCGCACCGTTTATCGTAGACCCATGAATGAGGTGTCAAATCGACCGGCTTATTGAGGAGAGGTGTGCTATGACTTTTCTAAGCGATTGGGTGTATGATGTTCGCACAGCGTACGAGAAAACGGCTGAAAAAACTCCCATAGACTTAACATTGGGTCAAAATCTGTGAGATCATATCTTTGGATCAGAAGGTCATAGAGACTTGGGGCTGGGCTCTTTTGATTCGGCCAGCCAATAAGTAGTGACACAGCAACTTCATAGCCACGCCCTAGCAACCAATTACATCACCCTAGCAACCGGTGCCGAATTTTGCCACTGCAAGCACCATTTACATTTTCTTCAGGAAATGTACATTCTAGTATTGTAATTACTATTCACCTGAACAAAACTTTGGCGCGTAACTCGTCCCGCACCATTTGTCGTAGACCCACGAATGAGGTGTCAAATCGACCGGCTTATTGAGGAGAGGTGTGCTATGACTTTTCTAAGCGATTGGGTGTACGATGTTCGCACAGCGTACGAAAAAACGGCTGAAAAAACTCCCATAGGCTTAACATGGGGGCCAAATCTGTGAGATCATATCTTTGGTTTAGAAGGTCATAGAGACTTGGGGCTGGGCTCTTTTGACTCTGCCTATCAAGCAGCCAATAACTATTGACTTCATAGCCTCGCCCTAGCAACCAATTACAGCACCCTAGCAACCGGTGCCGAATTTTGCCACTGCAAGCACCATTCACATTTTCTTCAGGAAATGTATATTCTAGTTAATGGTGCTTGCCAAAGGCAAAGCTCCATTCTTATTCTGCTGCATACTTATTATTATTCTGCTTCTTCTTCTTCTTCTTCTTCTGGACAAAATTTCGGCGCGTAACTAGTCTCGCAGCTTTTGTCCTAGACCCACGAATGAGGTGTCAAATCGTGCGGATTATTCGGGAATGGTGTGCTATGACTTTTATAAGCGATCGGGTGTACGATGTTCGTCCGGCGGGCGAAAAATCGGGCGAAAAATCCCATAGACTTAACATTGCGACGAACTTTGACGAGTCATAGCTCCTAACGAGAATTTCGTAGAAACATGTGGGTCACCACGATTGAAGGGGCTGACAGGTTCTGTCAGACCATACCTCAAAATGGGGTGTAAGTTGTACCCCTGGGGCACAAGAGCTGCCCAAAGTTGCCCCATAGACATACTATGGTGAAGCCGTGCCCATGAAATGGTGTGTTTTTCCTACTATGGGAAATTACATAGGGATTTTGTATTGAACATAACTCTGGATCACAATGTCATAGAGACAAGGGGGTGGGCTCATTTCACTCAGGCAGCCAATCAGTCTCTCAGGATCATTGTGAAGCTATCAAGCCACGCCCTAGCAACCATATAGAGCACCATAGCAACAAGATCCATAGACTTCCATTCAAAAAGATCAAATGAATATCTTTGGATAGGAGTGTCATACAAACATGAGGGTGGGCTCATTTGACTCGAGGCAGCAAACCGCCAATCAAAAATCACCTTAAAGACATCTTAGCCACGCCTTAGCAACCATTTAGAGCACCCTAGCAACACAAAGCAAAGAGGGATATCTTCAAATCTGAATATCATGCAAGCATGGGGGTTGGTTTAAATCATTCATACTGGCAAGCAGCCTTTGGTGTATCATCATTGGCAGCTGCCAAGCCACTCCCTAGCAACCAAACAGAGTACCCTAGCAACCGTTTTTCAAGATGTATATCTCTGCATCAGAACATCGTAAAGACATGGGGGTTGGTTTATATTGTCAAGCAGCCTTTGGAGTATCATCATTGGTAGCTGCCAAGCCACTCCTTAGCAACCAAACAGAGTACCCTAGCAACCGTTTAGCAAGATCTATATCTCTGCATCAGAGCATCATAGAGACATGGCGGTTGGTTTATATTGTCAAGCAGCCTTTGGAGTATCATCATTGGTAGCTGCCAGGCCACTCCCTAGCAACCAACCAGATTACCCTAGCAACCGTTTTTCAAGATCCATATCTCTGCATCAGAACATCATAAAGACATGGGGGTTGGTTTATGTTGTCAAGCAGCCTTTGGAGTATCATCATTGGCAACTGCCAAGCCACTCCCTAGCAACCAAACAGAGTACCCTAGCAACCATTTAGCGATGCCTATATCTCTGCATCAGAACATTGTAGAGACATGGGGGTTGGCTTTTTTGACTCATGCTAGCAAACTGTACTTGCAACATGCTACACATGCTAGCAGTTAATAGCTACATGCTAATAGTGATTAGCTAAGTGCTAAAGTGGGATGAGAACATGCTAAGAACTCTATAGAAACTCCATAGTAACTATCTGTGCCAACTACCAACCACCTAGTAACACCATAGCATCCACCCAGGTTACCATAGCAACCGCCCAGAACACCCTAGCAACCGCCTAGCAACACCATAGTGACCACTCCAGGTACCTTAACAACTGCCTAGCAACACCTTAGCAACCACCCCAAGTACCTTAGCAACTGCCTAGCAACCACCCTGGTTACCATAGCAACCGCCTAGCAACCACCCAGAACACCATAGCAACCGCCTAGCAACGCCTTAGCAACCACCCCAAGTACCTTAGCAACTGCCTAGCAACACCCTAGCAACCACCCTGGTTACCATAGAAACCGCCTAGCAACCGCCTAGCAACCACCCAGAACATCCTAGCAACCGCCTAGCAACACCTTAGCAACCACCCCAAGTACCTTAGCAACCGCCTAGCAACCACCCAGGTTACCATAGCAACCGCCTAGCAACCACCCAGAACACCCTAGCAACCACCCAGGTTACCATAGCAACCGCCTAGCAACCACCCAGAACACCCTAGCAACCGCCTATCAACACCTTAGCAACCACCCAGGTTACCATAGCAATCGCCTAGCAACCACCCAGAACACCCTAGCAACCGTTTAGCAACACCTTAGCAACCACCCCAAGTACCTTAGCAACTGCCTAGCAACACCCTAGCAACCACCCAGGTTACATAGCAACCGCCTAGCAACCACCCAGAACACCCTAGCAACCACCCAGGTTACCATAGCAATCGCCTAGCAACCACCCAGAACACCCTAGCAACCGTTTAGCAACACCTTAGCAACCACCCCAAGTACCTTAGCAACTGCCTAGCAACACACTAGCAACCACCCAGGTTACATAGCAACCGCCTAGCAACCACCCAGAACACCCTAGCAACCGCCTAGCAACCGAGTGGCGATTTTGTCACTGCAAGCACCATTCACATTTTCTTCAGGAAATGTACATTCTAGTATTGTAATTACTATTCACCTGAACAAAACTTTGGCGCGTAACTCGTCCCGCACCGTTTGTCGTAGACCCACGAATGAGGTGTCAAATCGACCGGCTTATTGAGGAGAGGTGTGCTATGACTTTTCTAAGCGATCGGGTGTACGATGTTCGCACAGCGTACGAAAAAACGGCTGAAAAAACTCCCATAGACTTTACATGGGGGCCAAATCTGTGAGATCATATCTTTGGTTTAGAAGGTCATAGAGACTTGGGGCTGGGCTTTTTTGACTCGGCCTATCAAGCAGCCAATAACTATTGACTTCATAGCCTCACCCTAGCAACCAGGTGCCGAATTTTGCCACTGCAAGCACCATTCACATTTTCTTCAGGAAATGTACATTCTAGTATTGTAATTACTATTCACCTGAACAAAACTTTCGCGCGTAACTCGTCCCGCACCGTTTATCGTAGACCCATGAATGAGGTGTCAAATCGACCGGCTTATTGAGGAGAGGTGTGCTATGACTTTTCTAAGCGATTGGGTGTATGATGTTCGCACAGCGTACGAGAAAACGGCTGAAAAAACTCCCATAGACTTAACATTGGGTCAAAATCTGTGAGATCATATCTTTGGATCAGAAGGTCATAGAGACTTGGGGCTGGGCTCTTTTGATTCGGCCAGCCAATAAGTAGTGACACAGCAACTTCATAGCCACGCCCTAGCAACCAATTACATCACCCTAGCAACCGGTGCCGAATTTTGCCACTGCAAGCACCATTTACATTTTCTTCAGGAAATGTACATTCTAGTTAATGGTGCTTGCCAAAGGCAAAGCTCCATTCTTATTCTCCTGCATACTTATTATTATTATTCTGCTTCTTCTTCTTCTTCTTCTGGACAAAATTTCTGCGCGCTACTCCTCCCGCAGCTTTTGTCGTAGACCCATGAATGAGGTGTCAAATCGACCGGCTTATTGAGGAGAGGTGTGCTATGACTTTTATAAGCGATCGGGTGTACGATGTTCGTCCAGTGGGCGAAAAATCGGGCGAAAAATCCCATAGACTTAACATTGTGATGATATTTGACGAGTCATAGCTCCTAATGAGGATTTCATAGAAACATGTGGGTTACTACGTTTGAAGGGGCTGACAGGCTCTGTCAGACCATATCTCAAAATGGGGTGTAAGTTGTACCCCTGGGGCGCAAGAGCTGCCCAAAGTTGCCCCATAGACATACTATGGTGAAGCCGTGCCCATGAACCAGGAAGTACTGTGTTTTTCCTACTATGGGAAATTACATAGGGATTTTGTATTGAACATAACTCTGGATTACAATGTCATAGAGACAAGGGGTGGGCTCATTTTACTCAAACAACCAATCAGTCTCTCAGGATCATTGTGAAACTATCAAGCCACGCCCTAGCAAGCATATAGAGCACCTTAGTAACAAGCTCCATAGACTTCCATTGAAAAAGATCAAATGAATATCTTTGGATAGGAGTGTCATACAAACATGAGGGTGGGCTCATTTGACTCGAGGCAGCAAACCGCCAATCACAAATCACCTTAAAGACATCATAGCCACGCCTTAGCAACCATTTAGAGCACCCTAGCAACCCAAAGCATAGGCAGATATCTTCAAATCTGAATATCATAAAGGCATGGGGGTTGGTTTATATCATTCATACTGGCAAGCAGCCTTTGGTTTATCATTACTGGCAGCTGCCAAGCCACTCCCTAGCAACCAAACAGAGTACCCTAGCAACCGTTTTGCAAGATCTATATCTCTGCATCAGAACATCGTAAAGACATGGGTGTTGGTTTATATTGTCAAGCAGCCTTTGGAGTATCATCATTGGTAGCTGCCAAGCCACTCCCTAGCAACCAAACAGAGTACCCTAGCAACGATTTAGCAAGATCTATATCTCTGCATCAGAGCATCATAGAGACATGGCGGTTGGCTCTTTTGACTCATGCTAGCAAACTGGACTTCCAACATGCTACACATGCTAGCAGTGAATAGCTACATGCTAATAGTGATTAGCTTAGTGTTTAAACATGACACAAACTAGTAAAAATGTGTTAGCATCATGCTGGTAGCATGCTAATTGTGTTAGCATCATGGTAGTAGCATGCTAATCATGTTAGCATAATGCTAGCAAACATGCTAATCATGTTAGCATCTTGTTAAAAACATGCTAGCAACATGGTAATCATGCTAGCATCATGCTAGCATTATGCTATTCATGTTAGCATGTTGCTGATAATGCTAACATGATTAGCATCTTGTTAAAATCATGCTAAGCAACATGGTAATCATGTTAAGATCATGCTAAGATTATGCTAATCATGTTAGCATGTTGCTAGCGTTATGCTAACATGATTAGCATCTTGTTAAAATCATGCTAGCAACATGGTAATCATGCTAGCATAATGCTAGCATTATGCTAATCATGTTAGCATGTTCCTAGCATTATGCTAACATGATTAGCACCTTGTTTAAAACATGTTAGCAGCATGCTAAGGGTGTTAACATCATGCTAACAACATGCTAATCATGCTAGCATGTTGCTAAGATTATGCTAACATGATTAGCATCTTGTTAAAAACATCCTAGCAGGATGCTACGGGTGTTAGCATCATGCTAGTAACATGCTAATCATGTAAGCATGTTGCTCGCATTATGCTAACATGATTAGCATCTTGCTGAAAACATCCTAGCAGTATGCTAATGGTGTTAGCATCATGCTAGCATCATGCTAATCAAGAGTGCCGAATTTTGCCACTGCAAGCACCATTCACATTTTCTTCAGGAAATGTACATTCTAGTATTGTAATTACTATTCACCTGAACAAAACTTTGGCGCGTAACTCGTCCCGCACCGTTTGTCGTAGACCCACATATGAGGTGTCAAATCGACCGGCTTATTGAGGAGAGGTGTGCTATGACTTTTCTAAGCGATCGGGTGTACGATGTTCGCACAGCGTACGAAAAAACGGCTGAAAAAACTCTCATAGACTTAACATTGGGTCAAAATCTGTGAGATCATATCTTTGGATCAGAAGGTCATAGAGACTTGGGGCTGGGCTCTTTTGATTCGGCCAGCCAATAAGTAGTGACACAGCAACTTCATAGCCACGCCCTAGCAACCAATTACAGCACCCTAGCAACCGGGGCCAAATTTTGCCACTGCAAGCACCATTCACATTTTCTTCAGGAAATGTACATTCTAGTATTGTAATTACTATTCACCTGAACAAAACTTTGGCGCGTAACTCGTCCCGCACCGTTTGTCGTAGACCCACGAATGAGGTGTCAAATCGACCGGCTTATTGAGGAGAGGTGTGCTATGACTTTTCTAAGTGATCGGGTGTACGATGTTTGCACAGCGTACGAAAAAAATGGCTAAAAAAACTCCCATAGACTTAACATTGGGTCAAAATCTGTGAGATCATATCTTTGGATCAGAAGGTCATAGAGACTTGGGGCTGGGCTCTTTTGATTCGGCCAGCCAATAAGTAGTGGCACAGCAACTTCATAGCCACGCCCTAGCAACCAATTACAGCACCCTAGCAACCGGGGCTGAATTTTGCCACTGCAAGCACCATTCACATTTTCTTCAGGAAATGTACATTCTAGTATTGTAATTACTATTCACCTGAACAAAACTTTGGCGCGTAACTAGTCCCGCACCGTTTGTCGTAGACCCACATATGAGGTGTCAAATCGACCGGCTTATTGAGGAGAGGTGTGCTATGACTTTTCTAAGCGATCGGGTGTACGATGTTCGCACAGTGTACGAAAAAAATAGCTGAAAAAACTCCCATAGACTTAACATTGGGTCAAAATCTGTGAGATCATATCTTTGGATCAGAAGGTCATAGAGACTTGGGGCTGGGCTCTTTTGATTCGGCCAGCCAATAAGTAGTGACATAGCAACTTCATAGCCACACCCTAGCAACCAATCACAGCACCCTAGCAACCGGTTCCGAATTTTTCCACTGCAAGCACCATTCACATTTTCTTCAGGAAATGTACATTCTAGTTAATGGTGCTTGCCAAAGGCAAAGCTCCATTCTTAATCTTCTGCATACTTATTATTATTATTATTAATGGTGCTTGCCAAAGGCAAAGCTCCATTCTTATTCTTCTGCATACTTATTATTCTTCTTCTTCTTCTTCTGGACACAATTTCTGCGCGCTACTCCTCCCGCAGTTTTTGTCATAGACCCATGAATGAGGTGTCAAATCGACCGGCTCATTGAGGACAGGTGTGCTATGACTTTTATAAGCGATCGGGTGTACGATGTTCGTCCGGCAGGCGAAAAAGTAGCGAAAAAAATCCCATAGACTTTGCATTGGGACAAACTTTGATGAGTAATAGCTCCTAACGAGAATTTCATAGAAACATGTGGGTTACCACGTTTGAAGAGCCTGATAGGCTCTCTCAGACCATACCTCAAAATGGGGTGTAAGTTGTACCCCTGGGGCGCAAGAGCTGCCCAAAGTTGCCCCATAGACATACTATGGTGAAGCCGTGCCCATGAACCAGGAAGTACTGTGTTTTTCCTACTATGGGAAATTACATAGGGATTTTGTATTGAACATAACTCTGGATCACAATGTCATAGAGACAAGGGGGTGGGCCCATTTTACTCAGGCAACCAATCAGTCTCTCAGGATCATTGTGAAGCTATCAAGACACGCCCTAGCAACCATATAGAGCACCATAGCAACAAGTTCCATTGACTTCCATTGAAAAAGATCAAATGAATATCTTTGGATAGAAGTGTCGTACAAACAAGAGGGTGGGCTCATTTGACTGGAGGCAGCAAACCGCCAATCACAAATCACCTTAAAGACATCATAGCCACGCCTTAGCAACCATTTAAAGCACCCTAGCAACCCAAAGCATAGGCAGATATCTTCAAATCTGAATATCATAGAGGCATGGGGATTGGTTTATATCATTTATACTGGCAAGCAGCCTTTGGTTTATCATTACTAGCAGCTGCCAAGCCACTCCCTAGCAACCAAACAGAGTACCCTAGCAACCGTTTTGCAAGATCTATATCTCTGCATCAGAACATCATAAAGACATGGGGGTTGGTTTATATTGTCAAGCAGCCTTTGGAGTATCATCATTGGTAGCTGCCAAGCCACTCCTTAGCAACCAAACAGAGTACCCTAGCAACCGTTTAGCAAGATCTATATCTCTGCATCAGAGCATCATAGAGACATGGCGGTTGGCTCTTTTGACTCATGCTAGCAAACTGAACTTCCAACATGCTACACATGCTAGCAGTGAATAGCTACATGCTAATAGTGATTAGCTTAGGGTTTAAACATGACACAAACTAGTAAAAATGTGTTACATCATGCTGGTAACATGCTAATTGTGTTAGCATCATGCTAGTAGCATGCTAATCATGTTAGCATCATGCTAGAAAACATGCTAATTATGTTAGCATCTTGTTAAAAACATGCTAGCAACATGGTAATCATGCTAGCATCATGCTAGCATTATGCTAATCATGTTAGCATGTTCTTAGCATTATGCTAACATGATTAGCATCTTTCTAAAAACATGCTCGCAGCATGCTAAGGGTGTTAACATTATGCTAGCAACAAATGCTAATCATGTTAGCATGTTGCTAGCATAATGCTAACATGATTAGCATCTTTCTAAAAACATGCTAGCAGCATGCTAAGGGTGTTAGCATAATGCTAGCAACATGCTAATCATGTTAGCATCTTGATAAAAACATCCTAGCAGGACGGTAATTATGTTAGCATCATGCTAATCAAGAGTGCCGAGTTTTGCCACTGCAAGCACCATTCACATTTTCTTCAGGAAATGTACATTCTAGTATTGTAATTACTATTCACCTGAACAAAACTTTGGCGCGTAACTCGTCCCGCACCGTTTGTCGTAGACCCACGAATGAGGTGTCAAATCGACCGGCTTATTGAGGAGAGGTGTGCTATGACTTTTCTAAGCGATCGGGTGTACGATTTTCGCACAGCATACGAAAAAACGGCTGAAAAAACTCCCATAGACTTAACATGGGGGCCAAATCTGTGAGATCATATCTTTGGTTTAGAAGGTCATAGAGACTTGGGGCTGGGCTCTTTTGATTCAGCCTGCCAATAAGTATTGACACAGCATCTTCATAGCCACGCCCTAGCAACCAATTACAGCACCCTAGCAACCGGTGCCGAATTTTGCCACTGCAAGCACCATTCACATTTTCTTCAGGAAATGTACATTCTAGTTATTATTATTCTTCTTCCACTTTTTTTTCTGCGCGCTACTCCTCCCGCAGTTTTTGTCCTAGACCCATGAATGAGGTGTCAAATCGACCGGCTCATTGAGGAGAGGTGTGCTATGACTTTTATAAGCGATCGGGTGTACGATGTTCGTCCGGCGGGCGAAAAAGTAGCGAAAAAAATCCCATAGACTTAACATTGGAACGAACTTTGACAAGTCATAACTCTGGATCACAATGTCATAGAGACAAGGGGGTGGTCTCATTTTACTCAGGCAACCAATCAGTCTCTCAGGATAACTTTGAAGATATCAAGCCACGCCCTAGCAACCATATAGAGCACCTTAGTAACAAGCTTCATAGACTTCCATTGAAAAAGATCAAATGAATATCTTTGGATAGAAGTGTCGTACAAACAAGAGGGTGGGCTCATTTGACTCGAGGCAGCAAACCGCCAATCACAAATCACCTTAAAGACATCATAACCACGCCTTAGCAACCATTTAGAGCACCCTAGCAACCCAAAGCATAGGCAGATATCTTCAAATCTGAATATCATAGAGGCATGGGGGTTGGTTTATATCATTCATACTGGCAAGCAGCCTTTGGTTTATCATTACTGGCAGCTGCCAAGCCACTCCCTAGCAACCAAACAGAGTACCCTAGCAACCGTTTTGCAAGATCTATATCTCTGCATCAGAACATCATAAAGAAATGGGGGTTGGTTTATATTGTCAAGCAGCCTTTGGAGTATCATCATTGGTAGCTGCCAAGCCACTCCTTAGCAACCAAACAGAGTACCCTAGCAACCGTTTAGCAAGATCTATATCTCTGCATCAGAGCATCATAGAGACATGGCGGTTGGCTATTTTGACTCATGCTAGCAAACTGGACTTCCAACATGTTACACATGCTAGCAGTGAATAGCTACATGCTAATAGTGATTAGCTTAGGGTTTAAACATGACACAAACTAGTAAAAATGTGTTAGCATCATGCTGGTAACATGCTAATTGTGTTAGCATCATGCTAGCAAACATGCTAATCATGTTATCATCTTGTTAAAACCATGCTAATCATGTTAGCATGTTGCTAGCATTATGCTAACATGATTAGCATATTGTTTAAAACATGTTAGCAGCATGCTAAGGGTGTTAGCATCATGGTAGCAACATGCTAATCATGTTAGCATCTTGCTAAAAACATCCTAGCAGGACGGTAATTATGTTAGCATAGTTTTGCCACTGCAAGCACCATTCACATTTTCTTCAGGAAATGTACATTCTAGTATTGTAATTACTATTCACCTGAACAAAACTTTGGCGCGTAACTCGTCCCGCACCGTTTGTTGTAGACCCACAAATGAGGTGTCAAATCGACCGGCTTATTGAGGAGAGGTGTGCTATGACTTTTCTAAGCGATCGGGTGTACGATGTTCGCACAGCGTACGAAAAAACGGCTAAAAAAACTCCCATAGACTTAACATGGGGACCAAATCTGTGAGATCATATCTTTGGATCAGAAGGTCATAGAGACTTGGGGCTGGGCTCTTTTGATTCGGCCAGCCAATATGTAGTGACACAGCAACTTCATAGCCACGCCCTAGCAACCAATTACAGCACCCTAGCAACCGAGTGGCGAATTTTGCCACTGCAAGCACCATTCACATTTTCTTCAGGAAATGTACATTCTAGTTAATGGTGCTTGCCAAAGGCAAAGCTCCATTCTTATTCTTCTGCATACTTATTATTCTTCTTCTTCTTCTTCTGGACACAATTTCTGCGCGCTACTCCTCCCGCAGTTTTTGTCATAGACCCATGAATGAGGTGTCAAATCGACCGGCTCATTGAGGAGAGGTGTGCTATGACTTTTATAAGCGATCGGGTGTACGATGTTCGTCCGACGGGCGAAAAATCGGGCGAAAAATCCCATAGACTTAACATTGGGACGAACTTTGACAAGTCATAACTCTGGATCACAATGTCATAGAGACAAGGGGGTGGGCTCATTTTACTCAGGCAACCAATCAGTCTATCAAGATAATTTTAAAGCTATCAAGCCACGCCCTAGCAACCATAGAGAGTACCTTAGTAACAAGCTCCATAGACTTCCATTGAAAAAGATCAAAGGAATATCTTTGGATAGGAGTGTCATACAAACATGAGGGTGGGCTCGTTTGACTCGAGGCAGCAAACCGCCAATCACAAATAACCTTAAAGCCATCATAGCCACGCCTTAGCAACCATTTTAGAGCACCCTAGCAACCCAAAGCATAGGCAGATATCTTCAAATCTGAATATCATAGAGGCATGGGGGTTGGTTTATATCATTCATACTGGCAAGCAGCCTTTGGTTTATCATTACTGGCAGCTGCCAAGCCACTCCCTAGCAACCAAACAGAGTACCCTAGCAACTGTTTTGCAAGATCTATATCTCTGCATCAGAACATCGTAAAGACATGGGTGTTGGTTTATATTGTCAAGCAGCCTTTGGAGTATCATCATTGGTAGCTGCCAAGCCACTCCCTAGCAACCAAACAGAGTACCCTAGCAACCGTTTAGCAATATCTATATCTCTGCATCAGAGCATCATAGAGACATGGCGGATGGCTCTTTTGACTAATGCTAGCAAACTGGACTTCCAACATGCTACACATGCTAGCAGTGAATAGCTACATGCTAATAGTGATTAGCTTAGGGTTTAAACATGACACAAACTAGTAAAAATGTGTTAGCATCATGCTGGTAACATGCTAATTGTGTTAGCATCATGTTAGTAGCATGCTAATCATGTTAGCATTATGCTAGCAAACATGCTAATCATGTTATCATCTTGTTAAAACCATGCTAATCATGTTAGCATGTTGCTAGCATTATGCTAACATGATTAGCATATTGTTTAAAACATGTTATCAGCATGCTAAGGGTGTTAGCATCATGGTAGCAACATGCTAAACATGTTAGCATCTTGCTAAAAACATCCTAGCAGGACGGTAATTATGTTAGCATAGTTTTGCCACTGCAAGCACCATTCACATTTTCTTCAGGAAATGTACATTCTAGTATTGTAATTACTATTCACCTAGACAAAACTTTGGCGCGTAACTCGTCCAGCACCGTTTGTCGTAGACCCACGAATGAGGTGTCAAATCGACCGGCTCATTGAGGACAGGTGTGCTATGACTTTTATAAGCGATCGGGTGTACGATGTTCGTCCGGCGGGCGAAAAAGTAGCGAAAATCCCATAGATTTAACATTGGAACGAACTTTGACAAGTCATAACTCTGGATAACAATGTCATAGAGACAAAGGGGTGGTCTCATTTTACTCAGGCAACCAATCAGTCTCTCAGGAAAACTTTGAAGATATCAAGCCACGCCCTAGCAACCATATAGAGCACCTTAGTAACAAGCTTCATAGACTTCCATTGAAAAAGATCAAATGAATATCTTTGGATAGAAGTGTCGTACAAACAAGAGGGTGGGCTCATTTGACTCGAGGCAGCAAACCGCCAATCACAAATCACCTTAAAGACATCATAGCCACGCCTTAGCAACCATTTAGAGCACCCTAGCAACCCAAAGCATAGGCAGATATCTTCAAATCTGAATATCATAGAGGCATGGGGGTTGGTTTATATCATTCATACTGGCAAGCAGCCTTTGGAGTATCATCATTGGTAGCTGCCAAGCCACTCCCTAGCAACCAAACAGAGTACCCTAGCAACCATTATTCAACATCTATATTTCTGCATCAGAACATCGTAAAGACATGGGTGTTGGTTTATATTGTCAAGCAGCCTTTGGAGTATCATCATTGGTAGCTACCAAGCCACTCCCTAGCAACCAAACAGAGTACCCTAGCAACCGTTTAGCAAGATCTATATCTCTGCATCAGAACATCGTAGAGACATGGGTGTTGGTTTATATTGTCAAGCAGCCTTTGGAGTATCATCATTGGTAGCTGCCAAGCCACTCCTTAGCAACCAAACAGAGTACCCTAGCAACCGTTTAGCAATATCTATATCTCTGCATCAGAGCATCATAGAGACATGGCGGTTGGCTCTTTTGACTCATGCTAGCAAACTGGACTTCCAACATGCTACACATGCTAGCGGTGAATAGCTACATGCTAATAGTGATTAGCTAAGTGCTAAAGTGGGCTGAGAACATGATAAGAACTCTATAGAAACTCCATTGTAACTATCTGTGCCAACTACCAACCACCTAGAAACACCTTAGCAACCACTCCAAGTACCTTAGCAACTGCCTAGCAACACCCTAGCAACCACTCAGGTTACCAAAGCAACCGCATAGCAACCGGGTACAGAATTTTGCTACTGCAAGCACCATTCACATTTTCTTCAGGAAATGTACATTCTAGTTAATGGTGCTTGCCAAAGGCAAAGCTCCATTCTTATTCTCCTGCATACTTATTATTATTCTTCTTCTTCTTCTTCTGGCCAAAATATCGGCACGTAACTAGTCCCGCAGTTTTTGTCCTAGACCCACGAATGAGGTGTCAAATCGACCGGCTCATTGAGGACAGGTGTGCTATGACTTTTATAAGCGATCGGGTGTACGATGTTCGTCCGGCGGGCGAAAAAGTAGCGAAAAAAATCCCATAGACTTAACATTGGAACGAACTTTGACAAGTCATAACTCTGGATAACAATGTCATAGAGACAAAGGGGTGGTCTCATTTTACTCAGGCAACCAATCAGTCTCTCAGGAAAACTTTGAAGATATCAAGCCACGCCCTAGCAACCATATAGAGCACCTTAGTAACAAGCTTCATAGACTTCCATTGAAAAAGATCAAATGAATATCTTTGGATAGAAGTGTCGTACAAACAAGAGGGTGGGCTCATTTGACTCGAGGCAGCAAACCGCCAATCACAAATCACCTTAAAGACATCATAGCCACGCCTTAGCAACCATTTAGAGCACCCTAGCAACCCAAAGCATAGGCAGATATCTTCAAATCTGAATATCATAGAGGCATGGGGGTTGGTTTATATCATTCATACTGGCAAGCAGCCTTTGGAGTATCATCATTGGTAGCTGCCAAGCCACTCCCTAGCAACCAAACAGAGTACCCTAGCAACCATTATTCAACATCTATATTTCTGCATCAGAACATCGTAAAGACATGGGTGTTGGTTTATATTGTCAAGCAGCCTTTGGAGTATCATCATTGGTAGCTACCAAGCCACTCCCTAGCAACCAAACAGAGTACCCTAGCAACCGTTTAGCAAGATCTATATCTCTGCATCAGAACATCGTAGAGACATGGGTGTTGGTTTATATTGTCAAGCAGCCTTTGGAGTATCATCATTGGTAGCTGCCAAGCCACTCCTTAGCAACCAAACAGAGTACCCTAGCAACCGTTTAGCAATATCTATATCTCTGCATCAGAGCATCATAGAGACATGGCGGTTGGCTCTTTTGACTCATGCTAGCAAACTGGACTTCCAACATGCTACACATGCTAGCGGTGAATAGCTACATGCTAATAGTGATTAGCTAAGTGCTAAAGTGGGCTGAGAACATGATAAGAACTCTATAGAAACTCCATTGTAACTATCTGTGCCAACTACCAACCACCTAGAAACACCTTAGCAACCACTCCAAGTACCTTAGCAACTGCCTAGCAACACCCTAGCAACCACTCAGGTTACCAAAGCAACCGCATAGCAACCGGGTACAGAATTTTGCTACTGCAAGCACCATTCACATTTTCTTCAGGAAATGTACATTCTAGTATTGTAATTACTATTCACCTGAACAAAACTTTGGCGCGTAACTCGTCCCGCACCGTTTGTCCTAGACCCACAAATGAGGTGTCAAATCGACCGGCTTATTGAGGAGAGGTGTGCTATGACTTTTCTAAGCGATCGGGTGTACGATGTTCGCACAGCGTACGAAAAAAATGGCTGAAAAAACTCCCATAGACTTAACATTGGGTCAAAATCTGTGAGATCATATCTTTGGATCAGAAGGTCATAGAGACTTGGGGCTGGGCTCTTTTGATTCGGCCAGCCAATAAGTAGTGGCACAGCAACTTCATAGCCACGCCCTAGCAACCAATTACAGCACCCTAGCAACCGAGTCCGGTGTTTTGCCACTGCAAGCACCATTCACATTTTCTTCAGAAAATGTACATTCTAGTATTGTAATTACTATTCACCTGAACAAAACTTTGGCGCGTAACTCGTCTCGCAGTTTTTGACGTAGATCCACGAATGAGGTGTCAAATCGACCGGCTTATTGAGGAGAGGTGTGCTATGACTTTTCTAAGCAATCAGGTGTACGATGTTCGCACAGCGTACGAAAAAACGGCTGAAAAAACTCCCATAGACTTAACATGGGGGCCAAATCTGTGAGATCATATCTTTGGTTTAGAAGGTCATAGAGACTTGGGGCTGGGCTCTTTTGACTCGGCCTATCAAGCCGCCAATAGGTAGTTCATAGCCACGCCCTAGCAACCAATTACAGCACCCTAGCAACCGAGTCCGGTGTTTTGCCACTGCAAGCACCATTCACATTTTCTTCAGGAAATGTACATTCTAGTTAATGGTGCTTGCCAAAGGCAAAGCTCCATTCTTATTCTCCTGCATACTTATTATTATTATTATTATTATTATTATTATTATTCCACACAAAATTTTGGCGCGCTACTCCTCCCGCAGCTTTTGTCCTAGACCCATGAATGAGGTGTCAAATCGACCGGCTTATTGAGGAGAGGTGTGCTATGACTTTTATAAGCGATCGGGTGTACGATGTTCGTCCGACGGGCGAAAAATCGGGCGAAAAATCCCATAGACTTAACATTGGGACGAACTTTGACAAGTCATAACTCTGGATCACAATGTCATAGAGACTAGGGTGTGGGCTCATTTTACTCAGGCAACCAATCAGTCTATCAAGATAATTTTAAAGCTATCAAGCCACGCCCTAGCAACCATAGAGAGTACCTTAGCAACAAGTTCCATAGACTTCCATTGAAAAAGATCAAAGGAATATCTTTGGATAGGAGTGTCATAGAAACATGAGGGTGGGCTCATTTGACTCGGGGCAGCAAACGGCCAATCACGAATCACCTTCAAGATATCATAGCCACGCCCTAGCAACTATTTAGAGCACCCTAGCAACTCAAAGCATAGAGGGGATATCTTCAAATCTGAACATCATAGAGGAATGGGGGTTGGTTTATATCATTCATACTGGCAAGCAGCCTTTGGTTTATCATTACTGGCAGCTGCCAAGCCACTCCCTAGCAACCAAACAGAGTACCCTAGCAACCGTTTTGCAAGATCTATATCTCTGCATCAGAACATCGTAGAGACATGGGTGTTGGTTTATATTGTCAAGCAGCCTTTGGAGTATCATCATTGGTAGCTACCAAGCCACTCCCTAGCAACCAAACAGAGTACCCTAGCAACCGTTTTGAAACACCTATATTTCTGCATCAGAACATTATAGAGACATGGCGGTTGGCTCTTTTGACTCATGCTAGCAAACTGGACTTC